>NC_136003.1:16693956-16718956 GCF_048128805.1 Centroberyx gerrardi | reverse complement strand
ACGATAATTACCACCATTTTCCCACCTGCCCTTTTCCAAGCCTCATTTTCAGAGTGTGTGTGCATGTATGCATGCATGTGTGTCTATGTGTGTGTGTGTGTGTGTGTGTGTAGGGGTGTGTGTGTGCATGCCTCAGCCTCTGCCTCTTGAACTCCTCCACCAAAATACCCCCCTCCACTCCATATTTATTTATTTGTTTATGTAATGTCAACACAACACAACACAGTGGAAGCTTGTTTAGCCACACTTTCCAGGAATCGAGGTCATTCAGGACAATGAAATGAAGACGTGAAATTCATTGAAATTCTAGACATGCCACACAATGAGTGGCAGGTCTGGCAGGTCACACACATCTGTCCAATGTGCAGTTTAGATGCTTTTACTTATAAGGACAAAGATCTACTTCTACTTCAGCTAGTGATTTCCTACATTTCCCAGAATGCCTTTCGACAACCCTCAGACAACGGGCTTGAACTTGTTGCATTCTGTATGTGTAGGTGAGAGAACAAAATTGACAGTGATAGTAACAGCAAGAGAATGGCGCTCCTTACTCGAAACACAACATGTCTTGTGGCTGCTTTGCATTCTGGTCTATTGAGGCTACTGTCTGTAGAGAAATTGGTCTCTCTGTCTCTTCTACGATGGATTTCTCCCTGTATGATTGTTGAACGTCGGTGCAAAATGGTGAGACTAGAAAGAAGCCCTCGCTCTTTGATTCTGAGGGGCTGACACCAAAACCTGACGTTATACTGCTGATGTTTTAGGAAGTAAAAAAATGTTCTCCTATTAAACTCCTGACACAATGTCGCATCGTCTATATTTGGCCAGTTATCTGCGGGAATGAAAAAAAATACATACATACCATACAACAAAATAGATCCAGAAATGAAAGGTACATCAGCAAAAGCTCTTTTTTTAACAGTGTCAAAGTGTTTTAGGGTGAATTTTCCCTTTAATGCATACAGGTGGTGAGTGGGGAAGGACATCAACAGAATTAGCCATCATAGATGTCCTACTTTGTACATTAACTGCTGCTACTGCTGCTCCATAGCCCAGGATGAAGTTATCACGTAAGTACTGCAGTACTAATGCAGGATCGGGGAACTTAACATACTGTTAGGTGGATGCTTTTATCCAAACAATGACTGCATACATTTTTAGCCTGGCTGGTCCCAGTGAGAATCAAACCCCCAGCCACCGACAACCAATGCCATGCGCTATCATCACTGCAGTTGAGCCACAAGCAGAAATAAAAGACAGAATAACATTCATCCAGCGTAGTTGCTCTGAAGATTGTTCATACTACATTGAAAAGCATAATAAGAATGGGTGAAGGGTGTCTTCACAGTACATATTACCCACAGTGGGTGGCGTGGGTTGGAGGGGGGCATCAGGGGACAGTCAAGGATATGCCCGTCATGCAAGGTTGGTGGTGTGTGTTTTTGTGTGCGCAGGTGTGTCTGTCTTCTCTGTGTGTGTGTGTGTGTGTGTGTGTGCAGTGCCCGCCATGCGTGACTAGACAGAGTCAGGTGTTCTGGGAGGGGCATTGGCACAAAGATGCGCCCATATGCCTGTGACTGAGTGGCGGGCACAGGGAGGGCAAAGCGAGCGGGGAGGGATCTGCACTACGCCTGTGGTGCGTGACTTCATCCCTCCTGCAGGCAGGGGGGGCACAGGGACTAAGAGAGGTTGACTCTCTTAGAGGGTGTGAAAGGATGCTGCTGGAGAGAAAGAGAAAGAGACAGAGAGAGAGAGACATAGAGACACAGAGAGAGGCAGATACAGAGAGAACGAGAGAGTAAGGTAGGCATACGAGAGCAAAAAGGGAACAAAACAACACAAAGGTAAACCGAGAGAAAACAACATAGACCGGCAATTCTCTGTGTATCACGATAGCAATAAACAGCAAACAATGAGGTTTTATTCTCTCGTGCACTCGCTCTGTATGTCTATTCAATTCAAGGCTATTCAAATGCAGTCTTATGTCTCCAAATGGCCTACATGGACACATCCACAGCTTACACTCAGCTAATTTGCCCCCCTCAGTTCTGCACTGCATCCTTTCCCAGAGCCTGTGTTTGACTTGGGGAGAGCAGATATGTACTTTTATGATTATCTCTTGTCATGCCGGCACAAATGTGATCCATCAAATGCATGCGTTTGGATAGCTAAGTAGCCCAAATCTTCTGGCATTAAGCCACTCTCCCTAAGACGCAAGTATGAGTGTGTGTGTGTGTGTGTGTGTGTATGTGTTTGTGTCTCAAGGCAGAGATTGCGGGGTTGACACTGTGCCACAAGGCAGCTTGGTCAGTGAACGCAGTGACAGCTCTGTGTACCGCAGCTTTGGCCCCCTCTGAACACACACACATGCACAAAAACATACACTTGTACACACACACACGCACACACACACACACACACATACACAAACACACGCACATGCACACGCACACGCACACACAGTTAGACATATATACACTATCTAATCTGGTCTCAGATGATACCGCAAGACACACAGACATTCTCTCTCTCTCCCCCGTCTCTTTCTCTCTCTCTCTCTCTTTCTATCTCACTCTCACATACACACGCGCATACACATTTCTAAATCTGTAGGAGGGCTTATCTGGATCATGATGTGTGCTGGGTGTTTGCCATTGGGGTTGCAGACACACGCACGTGCAACCACACACACACACATGCAGGCGTGCACACACACACACACACGCGCGGGCGCAGACACACACAGCCAGTGAAGCATGAAAAGCAAATGATGCCACTGCCTCTCGCCGAGTCCCTCAGCAGAAGGCCCCCCCAAACAACTGCACAGCAGAGGCACACACACACACACACACACACACACACACACACACACACACATGAAGTAAGAAAAGGGAGGATGGAGGGTTGTGGCTAGTGCCTGTATCATCTCTGCTAACTGCGGACAGATAACAGGATAGGGTTTGACATTGAGACATGGTGAATATGTTCACCAAGGAGCCAATTATGCTAACCTTCCATCTATCTATCATTTAAAGTCAGCTAGCTTATCTGCACCACCCAGCACCTAGCAACCAACCTACAGCCTATTAGTGCCAAGCCATCCAGTTTCCTTAGCAACACAACTACTGGCCTCTTAGCGCCTATCCACATAGCCACCTATACACCTACGGCAAAATTGCTTTGCCATCTAGCACCTAGCCAGCAGTTTTTGAGTTTAGCCACTTGACTTAGCAGTCAAGCTTTGACTGTTAAAAGTGCTGCATGTAGCATTTTAACATTAATAAAACATGAAATCGTTAATTTTGAGACATTAGTACGCTGACTGTAAACAAACAAGACCATCGGCGAGAAGATTGGCAGTCTCTACCAGTCTCTGCACTGCATTCCATTGTGTGCAACCGGGTTGGATTTCGCAGGAAATCTGCTGTATTGCTTTATGCCACAAAACAGAGGGCTGCTCTTCTTCCAGCACAAGCGGAGCTAAAGCTTTCAGAGTTTCTCGCAATGGCAGATGGTGGAACGAGGGAAAGGCCGATGGAAAAATCCCTTCCAAGATGTTTATCCTCTTCAGTAAAACGAAAGAGAAAACAAATGCATACGGAGGGATGCCAGGGAGAGGGAGGGGGGGCCAGTAGCCGACAGGAAGCAACAGGGTTTATGGGAACAGTGGCCCTAACAACACCATTGGCATGAGATAGAGGCTACCAATCGTCTTGACCATGCTCTCATTTGTTTCTGCCAAGGTATCACAATTAATTTGACGATGATATATTGATGTTTAAAAATGCTAGGTGGAGCACCTTTAAACTGTCAACTTCAGCCAACTAGCTTAGTTATTCCATTTAGTTGAGTAATTCCATTTTGTATGAGCAGAACTCTTTGCTCTGAGCGCTGTATGTTCAGAGGCAGCCAGAAATCTCGTTGACTGATTGGAACCTGGGAGGAGCGAACCGCCTCCCTCACTTCCTCTCTCACCCCTTCTCTATCCTTCATTGCCCCCTTCCTTTCATCCCGTCCTTACCCCCTCCTTTCTCCTTCCCAGCCCATTTCTTCTCCCTCTCCTCTGCCAGTCCCTACCTGTCTCATTTGCATAGGATGCCTTATTTGCATACATATGAGGTAAAGAGAAAGGGGATTTGTGTGCGGGAGAAAAGAGGAGGAGAGGAGAGATATGCAGGCAGGCGTCGGCTGATGAAAAGAAATGAAAAAGAGCCCTTTCAGGAGGAAACTGCGACCGCAACCTCTCTCTCTCTCTCTCATACACTCTCTCTCTCTCTCTCTCTCTCTCTCACCCTCTCTCTTTCAATTCTCTGTTCTCGCCCTTTGGGTCACACCTTAGAGAGCTCCCGTGAAGGCCCCATTAATGTCAAATATCAGAGAGAGAGAGAAAGAGAGAGAGAGCAAAGAAGGTAAAACAGAACAGATAACTGATGAAAGATAGGATGCAACATAGGCCAAATAAGACTAAGAAATAGAGGAAAACAACAAAGATAGAGAGAAAGGGAAAACTGACAGATAAATAGAGAGAGGGAGCTTGCACGCATCGCCCATCTCTCCCCTGCAGCAGCCTGGCTTGGTGTTGCCGCGGCGTTGTTGTTGCCGTGGCGGCGATGGATGGTTGCCTCGGCAGAGCAAAATTGATTGGCTGTGAAGCATGCCCCCCCCACACACCCCCCACGGGGCCAGCTCTTTCCCTGTAGGAAGGACGGCACACAGCATGCCCCTCCCCCTCGCCCATACACACCCACACACACACACACACACACACACACGCATTAAATATGTACAAAGACAGACTAGATGCACACTAGAGACACACAGCACACACACACACACACAAACACACACATGTGCCTTGAAGACTCACTACACATAACACGTAAACACTGCTACTCTGGTAGAAGGTCCAACGTACAGAGGCACAAACACATATGATACAGATGCGCACAAACACCCACAGACACACATACACACACACACACACACACACACACACACACACATGCACTTGGCACATCAAACATTGACTAACATGGTTCTGATATGTTTCACACGTAACCCTATGCAGACCAGCACATATGGGCATATACTTACATGCATGTACTCACAAACATTCTCTCTCACACACACACACACACACACACACACACACACACACACACACGCATACACACAAACACACGGGAACATAGCTTCTATAACATTAACAACCTCCATCCCCCCTCCTCATCCCCACATCAGGCCAACCCAGATGCATCCCATATCTGTCCCTGATTGCACACAAATACACACACACACACACACATACACACACACACACACACACACACACACACACACACGCAAACAGGCATATTTATCCTGCTCGAGCTCGCTAATTGCATGTGTCTAATAACCTGGTGCAGATACAAAACAGAGCAGTGCTCTCTCTCCCTCTCTCTCTCTTCTCTCTGTGGACAGAGTCCAGACGTGAGGCAACTGCAGAAACCAAGGATATGAAAAGGCAGAGAGATGGGAGGAGAAAAGACATAGATGTGTGTATCTGTTTGTGTGTGTGTGTGTATGTGTGTGTGTGTGGGGATGGAGACTCTGTTTTCGTCCTCTCGTCTTTGTTTGATCTCACCGTCCGGGCCTGAAAGGCTGCAGTCCACTAGGAATAATAACTTGTCTACCAATGCATGCAGACACACACACACACACACACAAATGCACATATATGATAGACTGAATGCGCGTGCACACAAACTCACACTCACAGACAGTAATAATGAAAAGGTCCCGTCAACACACAAACACAAACACACACACACACATACACACACACACACACACACACACACCTTCCCTTCCCCCTATACCGACAGCAGGCTCTGTATGTATATGTTTGTGTATGTGTGTGCACGTATGTAATCATTCATGCGCGAGCTGTCTCCTGTGTACCATCAGGATGGGGTGGAGAGAAGAGAGAGAGAGAGAGAGAGAGAGAGAGGATGATGAAAGGTGGCGGGGGGGAAAGAAGAGGAGATGAAAGCATGGGGGGTAAAGGGGGGAAAGGGTGTGTGCATGGAGAGGGTAAAAGGGCAAGAGAGGGATACGAGAGGGAGAGGGGAAGGAGAAACAAAGGGGAGAGGAAGCGCTAAAATGGGTTGAGGAAAAGAGGAAAGGACAGATGCGCTGACTGCAGATTGGATGGAAGGCAAGGAGAGAGAGAGAGAGAGAGAGAGAGAGAGAGAGCGAGGCTGTCACCTCCAGTCAACGGCTATTAGCAGCAGCAGCAGCTCTGAGACACCATCCCTCATTCTGCTCTGGCAGTGCTGGCACAATTAGACACACACACACACACACACACACACACACACACACGCACCCGCATGCACATGCTTATCCATCCGTCTTTTTCCTACATATCACACTAAGTGCGTGTATGTGTGTGTGTATGTGTGTGGCTGAGACTAATTGAGTGTGTGCGTACATCAGGCTGTCTGAGCTGAATGTTTTTCTCTGTGTCTGCTGTGTGTGTGTGTGTGTGTGTGTGTGTGTGTGTGTGTGTGCATGGGGGGGGGTCTCAAGTGGATTTGTGTGTGTGTGTGTGTGTGTGAGAGAGAGCGAGTGAGACAGAGTGTGTAATAGAGAGACTTAGAGAAAGAGCGAATGTCCTTGTGTTTGATCTGCTTGTGCGTGTACATCTGTGTGTGTGTGTGTGTGTGTGTGTGTGTGTGTGTGTAATTCTGCCACTGAGGGCCCTGTGCCCAGGCCTGAGAGTGGGTGATAGAGTCCATGCCAACTTGAGCTGCATGCCACAATCTCCACGCCTGCACCCATGGCCCGCCACTGCCAGCGCCGCCCTCCTCCTCCTCCTCCCTTCGTCTCCGTCTCTCCTCTCTCTTTATTTCTCTCCGCTCTCTTTCCCTCTCTTTTCACATTTCTCTTCATCTCCATCGGTCTCTGTCTCTCTGTGTCAGTCTTTCTGTCTCTCTGTATCACCTCCCCTCCCCTCTCATCCTTCCTCTTTCTCTGTTTCCATCTTTCTGCACGTGCCCTTTCTCTATCTCTTTTCATCTGTGTGTTTCGGCTGAATTTCTCCCTCTTTCTCTCCGTCCCCACAGCCTGCTCTTTTTTTCCTTCTTCCTCTCATTTGTGCCTGTGACCACCTTCTCCCCTCCCCTTCTCATCCTCTCTCATCTCCTTTCTTCTTCATATGTCTTTTTAATAGTTGTAACTCTACCTCTACCCCATCTCCTTTAATTTCTCACATCCTTCTGTCCCTTTTGATCTGCCCCTCTCAATACTCTCCTTCTTTTTTTCATCACTTTACCTCTGCGCGTCTTCTTCCCTTCACCTCAGTATAAACCCTATTTTCTCTCTCTGTTGTTCACTTTCCCATCTGCCTTTCATCTCCTCTCCTCCCTCCTCCTCTTCCACCATCTATTATTTATTTCCACAGCCAGCCACTAGTGGCAGCTGTTTCCCTTTTTCTTTCCCATCCATAACCCCCTCTATTCATCTTCCTCCTCTCTCTCTCTCTTCCTCTTTTTTTTTTTTTTTTACCTCTCTCGATCTCTCTGAGACATCTCTATTCAGGCATCTCCCTCTCTCCATCCCTCTCTCATCAGGGCCCTCATTATCCACCCCCCTGTTCCTCCATTCTCCTCTCCTCTCCTCTCTTCCTTCCTTCCCTCTCTCTCTCTCTCCTCCTCTCCCTCCTCCATCACCTGCTTCTCAGCGGTGTTCCTCCTCATTTCCATACAGCCATAGCAGCCTGCAGGCCTGCCTGGCTCATATCTGCACTCTACCGAGGGGACGCTGTGCACGCACACGCATGCAGGAACACACACACACACACACACACACTCATGCCTGCACCTCCAACATAGCCGTGCACACACACACATGCATTCCGGGATACAGAAACATACAGGCCAAGGGAGATATGTATTTGCAGGCTTTCACTCTCACACACAGACACACAAGCACGCATGTGCACACGCGCACACTCACACACACACACTCACAAACACATTCATTCAGGGTAAAATGAGATTGTGTGCCTGACTATATTCTTTTCTCCATCTTCCAAGCAATATCTCCACAAATTTGTATATGATCATTATTTATATATGTAATAAAAAGCATTTTAGTGGCAAATTAGACAGTGCTAAGTCCTTAAAACCATTTGCCGGTTTCATTTATCCACTCTTTCCAGTTTTGGCGCCGTATTTCAACATCTTTTTATACACAGAGAGCTATTAATTGAGTGAATGAGGCCTATTCTATTCCAGCCTCCCCAGCACAGCTAGTGAGACAGAGCTGAGTGCTCCGCTGAAGTGCAGAGGCTGATAAAAATTAGAGCTAGCTGGATAGATGGGCTGTGGGCTGCTGACCGCTGCCTTTTCTAGGCCAGTTAGCTGGGGGAGAGCTCATTAAGCTCAGCTGGAGGTGGAGGTGGTCTGCCTCGTTAGGATGTGTCTGTGTGTGTGCCGCTATTGTCTCTATTAGGCTGTGTTTCTGTTTGTTTGATAATTGTGTCCATAAGTTGTGTGTATATGTGTGATCGTGTGTGTGTGTGTGTGTGTGTGTGTGTGTCTGTGTGTGCGTCCGCGTGTGTGTGCATGTTTTGCAAGCGTGTGTGTATTGTATGTGTACAGAGCAGAACGACATTGTATGAGGCACAGCAAGGGAGAGAAGAAAAGACAGGAAGAGAGAGGCTGCTTATTAGGCCACCACTGACTATGTGTGTGATTCAGAGAGAGGGAGAGAGAGAGAGAGAGGGAGAGAGAGAGAGAGAGAGAGAGAGAGAGAGAGAGAGAGAGAGAGAGAGAGAGAGAGAGAGAGAGAGACAGGGAGAGAAAGAGGGAGATGGATAGAGAAGTGAACTAGGGCGCCCTAGGATCAGGCAGTTTGCAGGATGGCTGTCTGCTGTCCTAAGGGAAAGGGCTAGCTTGTTATTTTAAGGAGGGTGACTCTGGCGCTCACCTCGCTAGGCTCGCTCGCATTGGAAAATAGGGACACGCGTATCAGACACACACACACACACAGGCACACACATGCCTCACACACACAACTTGTCTCCGCAAATGAAGCTGACAGTACATGGCGTCCCAGCTAACACCGTGCCTTAGAGGCCTATCTTTCTCAGGTAATGGGCAAGCTCAACACCGCTGTGCATGTGTCCACCTCATCAGATGAACCTGGAGGAGACACAACTGCCCATGGGAACTTTGTATGTGTGTGTGCATGTGTGTCCCATTTTGGACATGTACATGGGCATTTGAATAGCTCAGTGTGTGTGTGTGTGTGCGTGAATGCATATGTGCAATCCTATGCAGGCAAATTCATAAGCATGTAAGTAGCCTAACCTCTGTGTCTTTGCGTCTGTGTATGGTGTGTGTACATAAGTGCGTGTATGCGTGTGTGTATGTGTGTGTGAGGCAGTAGCGCCTGTGCAACCCTGTGACTTAGTGGCTGTGACATCTGACATACAGCGCCTGCAGTGGCTCCACCATAGGACTAGGGCTGCTCTCTGCTAGCATGGCAGCACGCCTCTGCCTTTACTCATCACATCACTTCTCATCTCATCTCATCACATCACATTACATCTCATTTCATCTCTCTCAATCCCTCTTTCTCATTCTCATAGTTCCTCATTGTCTTGTAGTCTTGTGGTCTCCGTCTCTTGTTCATTTGTTTTTTTGGTTCACAGGTATTTCTTCCTCTCTCTCTCTCTCTCTCTCTCTCTCTCTCTGTGACTCACTCACTTTCTCTCTCTCATTCTTTATTCCGCTATTTCTTCCCGACGCCTGTTCTCTCATTTTCTCATTCTGCCTCTGCATTGCTCTTTATCTGAGCCTCTGTCTCGTTCTTTCTTGGGCTCCCTCTTTTTCCTCCCGTCTCATTTCCTTTCTGTCTTTTTTTTTTTTTTGCTACACCCCCCCCCCCCTCTCTGTCACCTCTCATCCTCCTTCTCTCTTTGTCCAACTCTTTCTCATTCTGCTCTCATTTCCTTTCTCTCTCCTCTCTCTGTCACCCTGCATACTCTCTCTGTTTCTCTCTTTGTCTGTTTCCTTCTTCCATTCCCGCTCTCCGCTTCTCTATTTCTCTCCATCCTCTTTCCTCGAGCTATTTCAGTCTATCTAATCACTCTGGCGGTGCAGGGTTTGTGCCAGTAGACTAGAGTGTTAGCGCTTGGCTAAGACCAGGCCAATTAGCTTGCTAGCCCATCCTGTCATGTGCATGTCCCTAAACATCAGTCCACTGCTGTTGGCTCAACACTACCTAGCAGGTAAGCAAGGGTTCTATTAAGCAGGTGTGTGTGTGTGTGTGTGTGTGTGTGTGTGTGTGTGTGCCTGCAGGTTTGTTTACAAAGCATGCCACGGTAGGGTCAGTTTATGAGCTCTGGTGTGTCTGAATGTGTGCATTCAGTCACACACACACACACACACACACACACACACACACACACGCTGATATACACACACACACCAGCACACACAGACACACACACACACATCTGCTCAGCGAGAGCGCCCGCCGTGCACGCTCCCTCGGCCAACAGATAAACAAGTGCGCTCACATCTCCCGGGAAGTAACCATGGCAACCGTCTCTCCCTCTCCCTCTCTCTCTCTCTCTCTCCCTTCTCTCTCTCTCCCTCTGTCTCTCTCTCTGACTGAGCTGCCTGGTTGGCTGGCTGTCCTGGAGGCAAGACAATAGCAGGTTTCAAGGCCAATGTCACTTTTTTCTCCCTCCCTCCTCTCTCTCTCCCTCTCTTCCTCCTCTCCCTCTCTTGCCAAACAAGGAAAGGAGAAAAAAAAAAACAACAACTCGGCGCAGCTTCCTGTATTGATAAATGTGATGTCACAGGTGCGGTGGCAGCCATGCAGAGCCGCGCAGGGGAAACATAAAAAACAACGATTGATTCAGCGAGATCCCCCCCCCCCCCCCCCACCCTCCCACCACAACACCACCACCCACCCACCTTCCCCCCACGCCTCTCTCTCTCTCTCTTTTTGTATCATGTGGCCAATTGCCTTCTTCCCTTTGTAGGGCGCGAGAGGAAAAGGGGATTTCATGCAGGCTAACTAAGCCCCTAATCCTCTGTTTCATGCCCTTCTCTCTCTCTCTCTCTCTCTTGCTCTCTCTGTCTCTCGCTCTCTGTCTCTCTCTCACTCTGCATAGCTGGGACTCTTGCCTTTTTAACGAGGTGAAGAGACACTAACTTGGCCACTTCTAAAAACAGATGTGAGAGTGTTCTACAGTGCAGTGCTCCTTCAAGGTCTCTCTCTCTCTCTCTCTCTGTCTGTCTGTCTCAGTCTCTCTCACCTGCTGTCGACTACGAACCATGGTAAGAACCTCAGACAATCATTTGGTCCTGAATGTGTGCAAGAAAGAGAGAGGGACAGTGAGAGAGAGTGAGAGAGAGAGAGAGAGAGAGAGAGAGAGCTGTCAGCCACTCAGGCTAACCATCTAATAGGCTGCCGTACTGAACTGACATCTGAAGGCTACGGGAGCATTAGTCCTGAAATGAAAAAGAGAGATGAGAGAGAGAGAGAGACAGAGAGACAGAGAGAGAGAGAGAGAGAGATTGGATATGCAGCGAGCGTGCTGTGGAGTCGGCAGCCCTTATCAATGCATCTGTCTATCCATCCGCACCACACGGCCCCATCTCCCCTATGATCTCCACCCACCCCAGCCCTCCGCCTCCTCGCGCCATCCCGCTCTCTCGCTCTCTCTCTCTCTCTCTCACCCGGAGAGAAGAGAAGGGAAGAGCGGCGAGGGAAGGACAGAGATGAAAGGAGCAAGAAGAAATACAGTCGGGTGAGCGAGAGAGGGTCGAGCGAGAGAGAGAGAGAGAGAGAGAGAGAGAGAGCACAAGACAGGGGGGAGTGAGAGGAACGGAGCAAAGGGATAAGAGGCAAGGACAGAGAGTGAGAGAGAGCGAGAGATAGAGAGATAGAGAGAGAGAGAGGGGGGTGGGGAGGGAGTCTCAGATGTTTAATTTACCGTCCTTCCCGCCAAAGACAGCTGCGTGAGATTGGAGAAAGACAGACAAATAGATAGACAGAGATAAATAGACAGCTAGATAGACAAGTAGACAGCCGGATGCGTAGACAGACATGCAGAGAGACAGGCAGACAGACAGGCAGACAGACAGGAAAACAGGTAGACGGACTTACATCTCTCCTCTCTGACAGCATCTATTGAACCGCTTTTTACCAAGTGGAGCGACACCAAAGACCTGATCCTCTCACAATCCCTTTACCCTCAATCTATCTTCTGTCATTTGTCAATCCTTTTTTCCAACAATTTTTTCCCAGTTCCCATTTCAATCCATTGTGGGCTATCGAAGGTAATTTATTTTAAATTGCTGCACAAGGTGAACTGAACTGAAACTGGACTGAGTTGGTTCAGTCTGGTTACAAACACTGTGCTGCTACTGGAGCTGTATTAGGTGGGCATCCGGCCACATTCATCAGTTGGTTTGTATGTTGCTGGAATAGTTCTGTGTAAAATGCAGTATAGTACTAAAATGTTACATCAGCCATGTGGACGCAAGGGGAAACTCACATGTCTGCTGATGTCTTATGTTACTGGGCTTGTTCGTTCACATGACACGTTCCTTAGTGTGCAACGACAGAACAACATGGTGACAGCTGGAACACAGCGTGGACGCTTTGCTGTGATTGGTGGATGGTTCCACTCCTACAAATATTTAAAGTGAATGCCACATTTGTAATGGGCGATACCAAATCACAGCAGCATGAAGCTTAAGCTGAGAAGTATGAATGTCACCATTATAGTTACATTTAGGCCTACAGTGGTGCAGAGGTTACAGTAGAAACATTCAGCCAAAAGTTTTGTTGCATTTCCACTACACATCAGTAAGTAACTGTAATCGCACATAGCTGTGACTGCAATTACACAGGTGAACTGCATTGGCTTACATTTTGGCTTGAGTAGCTGAAGCCTAAATAGGCTCTCCAAGCATTCTGAATTGCTGAATTAGCAACTTAATTAAATTAGCAGTATTTTGTGCTAGTGTTCCTGGAAAGGCGCTGGAAGTTTATTTCTCTTCCTTGTACCTTCTATGTGAAAGACATAGTTTGGATTATAAAAATTTGGATTATAAAAAAAAAGAAATCCTCATCTAAACCTCATGGATGCTTGACTAATATGCAAATAACATTCCACATCAAGTCAAATATTTTTTAATGTTTAAATTTCATGCTGTATGTCTGGATGGTGTTGTGTTTACATATGGACGTAAAAGATCACAACATGTATGCACAAATGAAATGTTACAAGAATGGTGTAAACATTACAATGCACATGTATGTGTTGGAACACATTACAATGTTCCAACACATACATGTGCATCTTGCTTGACAAATGAAGCCTAAATGATACATTCCACTGCAGCTTGAGACCATTTCCAGATATAGAAAACAACAACAACAACATGCAAAGTAGTTTAATGTGATTGACACAGAAATTTAAATAGCAAGAGCTCAGCCAAAATGAACTGTTAGCCAGTGCCAATGTTAAGAGAAATCGGTCCTCACCAATTTAAGGTGTGTGTGTGTGTGTGTGTGTGTGTGTGTGTGTGTGTGTGGGTGGGTGGGTGTGTATGTGTGTGTATGTGTGTGTGTTTGTGTTTTAATAATTGTCACAGTCTTAGGAAGTGCATACACACCTTCATATACAGACTAATTCCCCCTTACCCACCTGCCTTGGGCAACAATAATTGGTCACACACACACCCATACACACACACACACACACACACACACACACACGGATGTGAGAATGAGGCTAGCACTAGGTGACCAGACAGACAGACAGCATGGCAAGTGGACTCACGGGAGATTTTGATAATTAACTTTCTAATAAAGTAGAGGAGAGAGAAAGAGAGGGAAAGTGTGCATGTACATGTGTGTGTGTCACATAAGCATGTGGTTGTGTATGTCTCTGAGTGTATGTGTGTGGCCGCAAAAGTTGGTTGTGTGAGTACGTGCGTGTGCGTGTGTGTCCGTGTGTGTGTGTGTGTGTGTGTGTGTGTGTGTGTGTGTGTGTGTGGGGAGGTGATAAGCACCTGAGCCCTGAGGCAGCCTTCAGATTTCCCCTCACGTCCTCGGTGAAATCAGCCCAATCACTGCACTGTCATCTGCCTGCCACCAGAGAGAGGCCTGCGCCGCATACTGACAAGCTCATTTGCCTAGCAGTGCATGCACACACACACACACACACACACACGCACACACACATACACGTATATATGCCTGTATGCGCATGCACGAGCACTCACACACCTATGCCCACTAGGCCTTTCACTTTCTCCCAAACTTCAGAGTTCAAACAAAACCACTATGGGAGCCATTTGTCAGATTTGTTTTTTGGAAGGGGAGAGAAAATGTTTCCTCCTTGAATCATACCCAAATTGAAGTGTCATTGTTTATGAGAAGGAAAGCAGTGCCTTGTTGCCGAGTGAGCTCCCTAACCCTAACCCACCATCAAATAACTAGCATTGCTCAGATAAAATACTGTTGCTTGTATGCTGAAACACATCAGGAGTTTGTCTATGAAAGTGGGTCTGTACTGTCTGTGAGGGGGCAGAGGAAGCCCAACGCTGATTTTCCACTATTGCCATGATTCCATTATTATCACTATATGTTGGGAAATTCAAACTAATTTTAAAATTCCAATAATACTCAACCCTATCACAATCATGCACATAAATGCACATGCATACACACGCAAACACACATGCCCACATACACACACACACACACACACACCTACACACACACACACAGATTGGTGTAACATCCTCGTGACCCAAAAACGTCCCCAAAGGAACATACAGGGACAGACAGCAGCACAGAGGGAGGAACACTGTTCATAAGACTGAAGCAGGATGTGTGTGTGTGTGTGTGTGTGTGTCTGTCTGTCTGAGTGTGCACTTGTCTGTGTGTGTAAGAAAGAGAGAGCATTGTCTAAAATTCATTAATTCTGTATGTGTTTGTGTATGTGTTTGTGTGTGTGTGTGTGTGTGTGTGTGTGTGTTTTTTTTTTGTGTGTGTGTGTGTTATTGTGCATGCATGGTGGCGGAAGCCACACTGAGTGCTATTCTCCTGTCAGTGCGATTAGTGGGCTGCACAAACATGTTGAGAGGGGAGAGAGAGATAGAGGAGGAGAGGGGGAGGAGAGGAGATAGTCTTCAAAGAGCGCGAGGGCAAGCAGCGGACACATATTTCTCTCTCTCTCTATCTCTCTCTCTCTCTCTCTCTCTCTCACACACACACACACACACACACACACCCAAGGGTACAGTGAGGTCATTTTAGCCCTGGAAGACCCTCATGCCACTGTCAAGGTTTCAGCTACACGTGAGCACACACACACCCACCCACCCACACACACACACACACACACACACACACACACACACACACACACCCACGCACACACCCACACACACACAAACAACGCTCACCATTTCACCTCCTCCTTCCTCTCTAACCCCGAAGGAGGTGGTTGTGTGTGTGTGTGTGTGTATGTCTGAGAGCATCGTGTGCTTGTGTCTGTGTGTTTGATGAGTGGTTTCCACGACAACAACAGCACCGGCAACCCCCATGGACTCATTTACATATTCAAGTGCAACAGTGTAGTTGAATTACAGCCGGAAATTCAATGGTTCAATCAATAGAGTGGTTGAAGGGAGGAGGGAGAGATGGATAATGGATGGATGGATAGATGGATGGGAGGAAGGAGGGACGAGGAGGAGGAGGGGAAGAGGAGAGGGGAGTGTTAGCTGACAGGAAAGAGCGATGCAGATGATGCAATGGGCCATTTTTGTGTGTCTGTGTGTCTGATTGGGCTAAGTGCCCCAACTGTCTTTTCAGACGACCCATTTTTATTGTCCTCCACTGGTGAAAAGGGACCTAAAATGGATCGAGAGGGAGTGTGTATGTGTGAATGTATGTGTGTGTGTGTGTGTGTGTGTGTGTGTGTGTGTGTAGGCGGGGGTGGTGGAGACAGACGTCATTTTGCTGTTGAAGCTGTCAGAATCGCAGTGACATTCAACGCCCCCACCACTACCACCACCACCCCACACACACTGCACACACACACACACACACACACACACACACACACGTAAACGCCAGACACACACGCAAAAAACTGCCAGTCCATTTAAGAGAGAAGGAAAGTGACAGAGAGAGAGAGAAGGAGACAGACAGACCACAAGACAGAGATACAAAGACAGGCGCAATCCAAAAACAACAAACGGTTCCTTTCCACCTTTCCCAGAAAGACAGCGTTCCAGTCCAGTCCAGACTTATAGTCTAGTCTATTAGATCCAGTCTATTCTAACCTGGTCTAGTGTAGTGAAGTCCAGTCCAGTCTAGTACAGTCTGGTCTAGCCCTTTCTAGTGTGTAGTTTTATAGTCGTCTAATCCAGTTCAGTCTATTCTAGTCCATTGACTATCTCACAGAAAGAACAGTGCACTATTTCTTTATCATTAAAAAAAAGCACTCACTCTTACGTGATCATTCCGTGGTCACAGGGATATTGTAAGGAGTGCAAAGGTCAGGGTCTTTCATGCAGAAAGACCCTGACCTTTGCTCTCCTTAAAGACCCCATGAAGTGGCATCTTTACTTCCTTGATTTGATGCATTTCCTGTTGAAACAGGATGTTGGGGTGGGACATAACGCAGCGAGGGATAATTCAAAAGTCTAAACCAATGAAATATCAGTCAGGGAGAGAAAAGCAGTTTTATTTGATGGGAGGGGGTGGAGGGGCGGGACTGTTCAAAAATCTGATGGTTTTATTGGGTAGAAATTGAACTCTGGTTGCTTGTAATCTTTGGTGATATCGGAATCAAAGCTTATTCTACTGAAGTCCTCACTGTATCATTCTGGATAAGAGCGTCAGCTAAATGGCTAACATGTAAAAATGGTAATCATCTGGATCATATGTTCACAGGCACAGCTCTCTTCTGCTGACCACACAGATACACAGAGGCGACAACACCCCCGAATAGACCGTGGCCCACTTTCTCAAAGGCAACCTCGCATTACTGTAAGATCCTCTCATCTCCGCTACAAGTCAATGGGCCAAAGACTATCTCAGCACCGGCATGCTATTGGGGAAAACCGGATCAATGACGGTTTTATTATGATGTGTGTTAGGTAGGTAGGTGTGTAGTGAAGTAAATGGCGCTACATTATGCAGTGCAATAACTTTTCATAAGGGGAGGCAGTCGCAAGAGGCTACACCAGCACAACGAGATGTTTACATAAACAGACAGGGGAGGATGCTGACTGTGTGGATTTGCTGGTGTGTGTATGTGGGAGTGTGCGAGTTCTAATAAGTCGATGCATTTGTGCTTATGTATGTATGAAATTTAGATGCATGCATGAGTAGGTGTTTACCTAAGGTGCATGTTGTTTTTTCCTTTGTATATGAGTGTTATTCTGTATCCAGTATGTGTTTATTTATGTGTGTGTGTGTGTGTGTGTGTGTGTGTTTGCGCATGTGTTTGCGCCCGTGTGATTTTTGGTGCAGTGGCGTAACGGAATGCCGGACCTCGGACGGGATTATTATCAGCGGTTGCCGTGACAATGGAGCCCCAGCAGCCACAGGGACAGAGGAGTGTGAGAGGAGGAGGAGGAGGAGGAGGAGAAGAGAGGGAGCAGAGGAGAGGAGAGGAGAGAGGGATGGGGGAGGGGGTAGAGTCTGCCGGAGGAATCGGTGATGGGGAAAATGGATGGAGGGGTGGGGTGGGGGGGGGCGGGCACTAATGGCCCGAAGACACAGCTGGCTGCAGACACCCAAGGACAGAGAGACCGAGAGAGAGAGGGAGACAGAGAGAGAGAGAGAGAGAGAGAGAGAGAGGGCGAGAGAGAGAGAGGGAGAGGGCGAGAGAGAGAGAGGGAGAGGGGAGGAGATGGAGGGAGCGACAGACTGTGGGGGGTATAAAGATGATGATAAAAATAGAGGGGTAGAGAGAGAGGGGGGAAGAGAGAGTGCAAGTGAGGCGTCTCGTCATCGGAACAGACGAGGGAGGGAGGGAAGGTTATTTTCTTGCCATGCCTTTTGCATCTGTTCACCCGCCACGGTGAATGTGTACACACACAAACACACACGCAGACACACACACACACACTGCTGCCATGCATGTCAATGAATTATCCATGGAACAATGGTGGCTCTTCACATTAATGAACATAAACGAGAGGACAAAGACAGAAGGCTGAGGCTAAAAGAGCATGAAATTCTCTTCGGTTGATTGTCCTCCGCTCCAAACATTTTTGACATTAATTACCATTTGATTAGATGATTGCCATTTATTCTTTAATATTTGCCTTGATAATGTATACGGAAGGTTATCAAGTGACATCCTAATAAAAGTCAAATATACATTTCCAACCTGAATACTAATGCATTGCACAGTGATGAAATTATAAACACCGTGCCAGACTAATCAGTAGGAGTGCCAATATACTACAATGTATTTCCTACATTACCCATAATCCCCTGTTCCTCTCACCGTTAGCACCTCAGCTGTTAACCTTGACGATGACATTATGCATGCTGAATAAATTAACGGGGAAAAGGTATGTGTGTGTGTGTGTGTGCGTGCGTGTGTGTCTGCGCACGAGCACTTGCATGTGCCTGTTTGAATGAGACAGGAATATGCAATCATGCGTCATCCCGAAAGAGAGAGAAAGAGAGGGATGGAGAGAGGAAGAACGATAAAAAGAAAGACCCAATAATGAAGTGTAATAGGGGTGAGGGGAGCATGCTGAAAGGGAGAAGATTGGTGTTAGACTGGCAGATGTGAGCTGAAGATGGAAAAGGCGGAAGGGGAAAAGAGAGGAAGGGAGAAGAGAAAGAGCCGGGAGGAGGGGAGTGAGGGAAGGGGGAAGGAGGGAGGAGGTGGGGTATAGGATGTTGACGGAGCGACAGAGAGATTGATAGAGAGACTGAAACAGAGAGCTGAGACACACTATGCGAGATGTCTGTGTACACTGGAGAGAGGCAGAGAGAGTGAAGAAAAGAGGCGGAGAGAGAGAGAGAGAAGAGGAAGAGAGCGAGAGCAGAAAAGGTTAAGAAAGGGGAGATGGAGAGAGTGGGGTGGCGGGAGAGGCAGAGAGAAACAGTGAAAGATGGAGGTGCTAAGAGGAAAGATAAAGAGAGTGAGAGGGGGGTAACTAAAAGGAGGAAGGGAGGGGAGGAGGCAGAGTGCTGTATTGAAAGATGGAGCTGTTAAGGGGAGGAGGGAGAGATACAGAGAGGGATGGAGAGAGCAAGAGAGGGCTAAAAGGAGGAAGGGAGGGTGAGAGGGGGGTGTCTGGGCTCACAGTCGGTGCTGGATGAGCTGGGCGATGTCAGGAGAGATGGAGGGATGGAGGGAGGGAGAGGCGGGAGGAAAAGGTGGTGCAGCCGAGGCGGTATCCTATTTCTCTCTCTCTTGAGCGCAGAGAAAGGGAGAGAACACAGCCTTCGAGCAATAACAACAAAGTCAAAAAAAGTAGAGTCAGTGGACATCTTCTTTGACCTCTCTTGATTAGCTTTGACGACGTTCCTGCGCTGAAGCAAAGGCTACATCTGATGCTCATGAGTACCACCGCCGCTTCAGTCGTGTGCAAGCTGGCTGTGTGTTTTTATTGTGTCTCTGTGTGCGTGTGGGTGTCAAACCACGTGAATAAATATGGCCACGGAGAGAGCCCAGGGTTTGTTGACTGCTCTGATGTTTAAATGTTTGTGCTGTAGCCTCTCCTGGCTATGCTCGTGACTCACTCTCTCTTACAAGCTAACATGCTAAAAACAACACCGGCTCAACACTGACCTATGCTAATTTAGTGCTGGGGGGGGAGAAAAATGCTTAGCTAGCTGAGAATTGTTGCCAGCCTTAGCTAATTCTTAACTCGGATAACTAATTGTTTTTCAAGAAGATCGATGTGAGTGTTAGGTGGCGCTAGATGCTAATAATAGCGACAAGAATGTTGATGTTAGCCAGCTAGGCTAATTCTAATGCATTCCCCAGTACTTCTCTGTTATGCAGCAAGTAGAAGTGTGTAGCGTCTGACTCACTGAGATCTCATTACAGATCTCTCTGGCCATACAAACCCCTGCCATCGCTCTCCTCCCTCCATCCATCCTTCACTCCATCCCTCGCTTGTCTCATCCATCTCTCTCTCTCTTCGCTGCCTACCCCTCGCCTCCCCTGTTCTTTTTAGTATGCATTGCTATGTAGCCTATGGCTGCAGGTGAGAGTCTATGCTTATGCATGAGTGCCTGTGTGTGTGTGTGTGTGTGTGTGGGGGTGTGTGTGTGGGTGAGCATGGGTTAGTGAGCATGCATGCTTGTGGATGTGTTGGCGACAAGAGTGTGTACGCATGTAAATGCAGGCTTGTGTGAGAGTGTGTTCCTGCATAGTAAGGAGAGACACGGTCGAGTGAATTGGAACTTGATCTTGATTTTGCTTGCATACACATGCAAGCACGCACGAACAGGAGCGCAAATGCAAACACACACACGCGAGCGCACACACACACACACACACACACACACACACACACATATACACAGAGCTGTCTTAGGACACATAGTGCTATACTGTGGCATTACAGATGGCTTCTCTGCAGCCCAGCTGTGCTTTGCGCATTTTTGCCTGAATGTGTGTGTGAGTGTGTGTCTTAGTGTGTGTGTGTATGTGTGTGTGATTGATTACTATTCCTATTCTCTCCCAGGTGCTTCTGCTATTCAGCAGCCTTCACTCTCTTTCTCCCATTCTTTCTCTTTCTCCTCTCTTCTTTGTGAAAGGACTCAACAGACACAGCTTTACCTTCACAAAAGAGATGATAGGTATAATAAAGCAATAATAAAGCACAGAATAGGCTGGCAGCTCCATTCTCCCCATTCATTATGTTTTGCTCACCACGGCGGAAATACATCCTAACAAGTGAGATAATTGATGATATCAAATTATAATTTAATTTCAAATTTTGGCTTAGCCTTATCTCTCATCTGAACCTCAGGTGACTGTCTCTGTTTTGTCTGTGAATACATGACCACATGTGTGTGTTTGTGCGTGCGTGTGTCTGTGCGTGTGTGTGTATGCTCCCATCCTGGCTACCATGGCTATGGCTAGGTCAGTCGATAGACATCTGAGTGAGAGGCCATTAGCATCTCCCTCATGTTTTCCCTGCATGAGAACATTAGCAATTAGCCAGAACCCCGGCTATGCGCCTGCTCACCCTCCTGTCTGGGTGGCTCAACAGCACACCTTGGGATGTGGCTATCATGTGGATCACAAGCCAACATGAAGTCCGTCTCTGACGTCTGTGCCATGATTGTTCTGTTTATCCTTGTTCTGCCCTTTGCAAGTGTTTGGTTGATTTAACAGAGTTCACCATGTGCATTGTGTACTGGTGGGCCCTATGTCTGTGTTTCTTTTTATTTTGTGCCAAACTTTGGCATTTGACGTGTGTTTGACGTCTTGAGGTGTGTGTGTGTGTGTGTGTGTGTGTGTGTGGGTGTGTGTGTGTGTGCGTGTGTGGGTGCATGTGTGTGTGTGTGTGTGTGTATCCAAGGCGATGGGCCAGCTCTGACAATAACACTCTGATAAAAAAAAATCTCCTCTGCCCCCGCACAACACCCACCTCCGCAATGCCGCAACCTCTTTCTGAGAGAGACAGAGAGAGAGAGGGAGAGACAGAGGGAGAGACACGGTGAGATAAAAGGAGAAAAACAAACAGAGAGAAGAGGGGAGGAAAAGAGGAGAGATACTGAGGAGCAAACAAAAATAGAGATGGAGGAAGATGGAGTGAAGAAGAGGAGAAAAAACAACTGGAGGAAAGACAAAGGGACAGAGAGGCTCCATTATCACAGTGAACGCTGCTTTTGACTTTGTCTGCCATCCACATACCAATGCACATTGTCCCCCCCGCACCAGCACCACCAGCACCACCCCCCATCACCACAGCAACGCCCCATTGTCTGCGCCCGTCGGCATGCCTCCGTGCCTATTGTACCCGGGGTTGGCATCGGGCCTGTGCCCACTTTCAGATCGCACAAGGAGAGCGCCGCTCATTCACTCACTCTCTCCACTGGCTGGCTGGCTGGCTAACTGTGTGGCAGTGGTTGCTATGGAAGCTAATTCACCGGCAGAGAACTCACTTTGTGTCCATAGCACGGAGGCAGTCAAGCAAAACACGCACACACACACACACACATGCACACTCACACACACACTCACACATGCACACGTACACACACGTGAGTCTAGACACACACATGCAACCTAGCAACAGCAGTGAATATGGGGTATAGCTAATGTACTCAGCGGGGACTCGACGAGGGACTTTTTCCATGTCCTTTACTTCCTCCTCTAAATCATTCACATGGCCATCAGCTACCATACAACCAAGAATTCAACAATACTGTGTTATCATTGGCTAGTGAGACGAGGCGAGTTTGTATGTATGTGCAATTATGTATCAGTGTGTAGGTGGCATGTTCCTACACCTAAGCTATCCAACGGGGTCGCTGACCCTAAACCTGATTGGTGGATGGATGCGTACAGTTCTGCTTGTGTTTCTCAGTTCCATATGATTAGCAATTACCACACTGACAGGCATGGACCAATTGGAGAGTTATAGCAATATCATTTCATAGTGAATTTATAGGTGAAAATAAACAAATGTTGTCTTATTAGGATGGATAAGCCCTTTATTTGTGGGTTTTAAGGGGACATGGGAGAATTTGAATTACAATAACCCTCCAGTCCTATGTCCGTAAAGTCATTCTTTAATACACATTCTCCATAAATTGAAAGCTGTGTGTATTTGTGTTTGTGTGTGTATGTGTGTGTGTGTGTGTGTGTGTGTGTGTGTGTACGTGTTTGTGTGTGTGTGTTCATGCCTGTCCTTATATGATGGGGAATCCAATTCTGGGAAAGAGGCAGTCAGCTATGCCTTATGTGTTCTCCCAAGAGAGCCTCTTCTATTCTAACCCACATCCGCTGAAAAACACACACACTCACACACACACACACACACACACACATACACACATGCGCACATACCCCCCCAAAATACCAAAATACACATGCACAGACATACACAGATACATACCCCCCCCCCCCCCCACACACACACACACACACATACACACACACAGAAAGAAAACCCTGTCCTCCTCTTGTACACTCGCTTGCACACACACACACACCCCCTCCCCCACTGTCCTGTCCTTTACTTAGTGAGGGTTGTTTTGATGCAGCGCAGCTCAGATGGGGTGGCGGAGTCCTCTCTCTCTCTCTCTCTCTCTCTCTTACTCTCTCTCTCTCTCTCTCTGGTCTGTTAGCGTTGCTATCATGTCATCATTGTAGCAACGGTAGCATTGCATCATTATCATCATCAGCACCAGCATCATCACTGTCATCATCATCACTGCCCCCCCCCCCCCCCCCAAAAAAAAAGGCCAAAACAAAACAAAAACTGTGTGTATGTTTGTGTGGCTGCTCATTACATCCATGATTCCGTTCGTGTGTGTGTATGTATGTGCTAATCATCATCATACATTCTGTTACATTTCTCCCTCTCGCTTTCTCTATCCGTCTCTCTCTCGTCTTTTCTTAACGCTTCTCCCTGTGTTATGTAACTCCAGCAGCTGTCTGAAGGTGCGGGGGGGGGGGGGGCGGGGACTTTTCAAAGTACTGTTGACGCTGCATGATCAGAATAGAGGAGAAATACCGGTGACAGTTGCTTGTTCCAGTCTAACTCTAAGCAGCGGTCCGGTCCCGTCACCCACCTTCTCTCTGTTCCCGTGGTTCTTATCTGTGCTCGCTTGTTTTGTTTCTCACTCTTTCCTCTCTCATTTATTTCCGCTGTCTCCTCCTCTCTATATTTCTTTCTGTGTTAGTCCCTTCTTTGACTCTTTCTCATTGTCTCTGTTTTCTTTTTCATTCTCTCTCACACACACACACACACACACACTCAAACTCTATCTCTAATTTGTCGGTTTGTCCATTTCTTTCGATTTTCGCCATCCTTATCAGTATCAGTTGTTGTTATTTTCCTTTTCCTTCTGTTTTTCCTATCTGTTTCTCTGCCTCTTGTGCTCTCTCCCTTTATATTTATATTGTTTTTCTTTCATTTTATGCTGTTCCCTTTTCTCTCTTTCTCGCTCTCTACAACTCTCCCATCCCCTATTTGGCGTCGCTGTCTCTCTTTATTTGTTCCCCTCACCTCCTCTCTTCCTTATTTTCTCCATCTGTCTCTTCGCCCCTGTCTTTCCCCCCTTCTCATATGACTTCCATCTCTCTCCTCTCCCTAATCTGTCTCTCTTCATCTTTCTTTTCTCTTTCATTCCCTTTCTCTTTCTCTCTCTTTGACAGACACCTTCACGCTAGCGGGACAGGCCTTTGTTAGCAAGGGTCTCTCTCATCTGTACACACACACAGACACACACACACACACACACACACACACACACACACAGACAGTCTCTGAGAGTACACACTAACTAAAATTACGGCCTTGTTTTTCGGTTATAGTGCTGAACAGCTGTGTGGGGGAATAACACTTTGCCCTGCAATTGCACACTCACCCAAAAACTTTAATGATAATAAGCATATATCGTTTTCCATATGCTTGCATAAGAGAAAGAGAGAGTAACATCACTGTATTCAGGAGGAAGAATCCCTCCTCTCCCCTCCAATGCTTTGTGGAAGCCTTCATTATGCATTTCTTCAGCATCAGTGGAGCACACAGGCCTATATATCGTTAGGCTGCACCATTAACAAACACATATGTGTTATTTCTCATTTGAGCAGATGTGAGATTTCTCATTTGAATAGCTAACAATGCTAACACAGTGCCAAGGGCCATATCATGCCAACAGGTGTGTTCTGCTAACAAGCTGTCAGTCTCATAGAGCTAATATAGACCGTTTGATACAAAGCATTCACCCCATGGTTAAATGTATAGCG
>NC_136003.1:16063956-16071456 GCF_048128805.1 Centroberyx gerrardi | reverse complement strand
TCCAGCCTCTCCACTGTATAATAATATACATTCATCCAGTGAAATTGCTGATGTGTACGTAGGAATGATATGGCAGCAAAATGTATTGGATAATATGGTATTGAAGCAATTCCCTGTCCTGAAAATATGCTTTGTTTGTGTATATCAGTGATACTAAGTGGTGAGAGGTGACCCTCCACAGTTACGATGTTACAACCAACACAAGCACCTCAAAGTTAGAAACCAGCTCTGTTGCTATAGTTTCAGGGTCAGCTGTGGTCCAGCAGCGGAGCGGACAGGAAAACCAACAGAGTGGCAGGGGAGAGCAGTCGGTAAGAGCACAGCGCTCTGCTGCAGAACAGTTTAAGTGCTCATTGCCTGATTGTATGGCCGCTTGCATACATTCGTATTATGTGCAGTGTGAGTAAAGTCAAAGAGGAAAAAGATAAGAAAGTCAAACAAAGCAAAGAAAGTCAAATGGATAAGATAGCAAAGAAAGATAGACAGCTTGAAAGCAGTGGAGTGAAATCTGGGCTCGACTAGTCTGGTCTGAGCTGGTCTACAAAGTATCTGTCTGGTGTGGCTGGCAGTGGGTCAAAGGGTGGAAATAGAGCAGGGATGACTAGGGTGCTGGTGTTTCTGTCAGATCTCACTGCTGCTCTCTCTATTTCTATCTGAAGCCAGGGAGAGAGAGAGAGAGGCAAAAAGAGAAAAAGGTCTCACAGGGAAGCAGAGGGAGGCTGCTTATTTCATCGCTTCCACAGTTGGGGGAGACAGAGAGACACAGAGAGAGAGAGAGAGAGAGAGAGAGAGAGACCGCTTCCTCCTTTGCCACGCTTTGATTTAGCTCATTTCTGTTTATTTTCATCCGTCTGAAATGTGAACTCAAGAGGAGTTCAAACTCTCTCTCTCTCTCCCTTTCAAGCACATGAAACACACAAACACACACACACGCGCACACACACACACACACAGATCACAGAAGCTTTACTCACATCTTCCAGTCATACAGTAGCATACAGTCGTGTTGGGCTCCGCTCCCTTTCCCTCTGGCCAGCTGTCTCTCTGCTGCAACCGGTGACAACACAGGGGAAAATCACCATGTTCCTTGGCGTTAGTGGCAGAAAATGAATGGCATGTTGGACGCTGATTTGCGGTGGGAAGTATTTCTAGGAGCTTGAAAACAGGATGGGCCAGCTGACTCACTAGCCACAGGATGGACTTACTTCATCTGAAAGAAACAAGGGAGTGGGAGAGAGAGAGAGAGAGAAGAGAGGGAAGATGGGGAAGTCGTAGTGAGGGAAAGGAGAGAGTGAGTGAGTGTGTGTGTGTGTGTGTGTGTGGGTGGGTGATCAGCGCATGAGGAGGAAAAAGACAGAATGTGTTTGCTTATCCTCTTGCTCAACTCCTACCAGTCAAATCAGTCCTTGAATCACAGATGGTTGCCATGAGTAGGGAGAGATACCAAATGTGATCGGTGCCACATGAACATTCTTCAGTTGTGTTGAACCGATTCGATGCTATCTGGACTGACAACAGCAGTCACTTCCTTCTTTAGCTCATTGCTTGTCTTGGATTGACTGGTGATTCAGCACACACACATACACTCACACACACACACACCAGAACAGATCAGAGATTACCCAGTAAATTCCCCCGGTGTCAGACAGTAGACAGTCAGCCAGGAGGAAGAAGCATTCTTCTGATTCTTCTGATCCCTCTGTTAGCTCTGAGAACTGTCACAGGGTTTTTCCACTGTACTGTGCTGTATGTGGGCCTGGCTATGGTGTGGCACAGTATGGCACAGGACCCACACACTTTGGTTTTCCATTGCAACATATGAAACATACGGGACCCTGTTCAGAACGCACGTGTAATTATAGCAACAGCCGTTAACCAAGGTCAACGTACTGTATGTAGTGACTTATCTGTTTCCTTTTCAGCTTTTCAGCTAGATTCCTCCAGTTGTTAGTCCTCCAAAAAAGAAGAAGAAACTGACTTCTGAGTTATCATCTACATCTTCATAGAAACTAACCACAAATTAAAAAGAAAAACCAAAATCTCTGTGTTTCCTTTAATAGCAACATGTCAGTTTCTCCATGGCCACACAATAAGAGAGGTCTTCCAACCATTTGCTGACTTTTTCTTTCCACAAGACAACTGTAGTTTGTTTGGCCTGGAGGAGACTGAGAAGTAACAGAGGCACATACTTTTCCACTTGCTGAAAAAGTACATTATATTTTTACTATTTAGCTGAGGCCCTCAGCCAGAGCAACTTACACTGAGTGAGCAGGTAGGAGATCAGAGTCTTGCTCAAGGACAATGTGACCTTCCAGTCATGGGACAGTCTCTCCAACCGCTATTCCTATTTCCTTTCTTGAATCCCTGGACAATCCTCTAGATGTTGTGTTTAATGGTATTATGTGTTGTGTACATGCATTTATTGTAATACAAATTCCTCTTGACTCTGAGATATGTAATTCATTTGTCCTTCTTTCCTTATCCTTTTTCCGTATAGCGAGATCCGCCAGCGCTCGACTGAGGAGGCCGGACAGAGAGGGATCGGCCATCACCAGTCCCAGTAAGTAGACTGCACCCCTATCATTCTCATCCATCCATACATACATATATACATACATACAAACATCCTTACATACAGCACATACATGCATACATACTGTAGATATATACATACATTATCCGTCTATTCATCCATCCATCCATTTGTCTCTCTATGCATCTATCATCCATCCAATATTTGGGCATTATCAAATTCGTATGGTGCCTTTTCCGCCTCCAACATTTCCATTGAATCACTCAGCATACCTGTAAGGTGTTACTGTAAGTCAGTGCCATTGACCTTCAGGGCTTGGCTATTTCCTGCCCTGATAACAGCTGATGGCAAGTCAACAGCAGATAAGAGACATAGTGATAATGACAGTGGTAAAGACAGAGAGATGGCCAAGTATCTTAGAGAGAATGAAAGAGTGTGCGTGTGTGTGTGTGTGTGTGTGTGTGTGTGTGTGTGTGCATCTGCATGAGTTTGTGCTTCTGTCTGAGTGCATGCATGTGTACGTGCTTTTTTTTGTCTCTGTGCATATGTGCCTATGTATATATGGGCGCTTATGTGTGTGTGTGTGTGTGTGTGTGTGTGTGTGTGTGTGCTTGTAGCTACTACACACTGTTGGCATGAGGTCTGAAGCTGTGGCTGAGGCTCACCACTGAGGCATCTTCTCCCAGTGGGAAGAGCAAACGCCTTCTGCAGCATCAGCAGAAAGAGAGGAGGGAGAGAGAGGAGGGGGGGCGTATGAGGGGCGGGAGCGCACACACACACACACACACGCACAAACACATCGAGATAGAGGTGCACACATGAATGCAGATTATATACTGTATGTAGAGACACAAACACACATCATGTTAGGATCATGTTAGGGCCCACATGTCGTTGCAGGATGTGTACTCATCCCACAGGAATCTGACAGGCAGATACTGAACAGACAGCGTGTGTGTGTGTGTGTGTGTGTGTGTGTCAACACAGATGCGTGTCTGGTGTGTATACTTATTTGTGTGTTTCTACCTTATCTGTGTGTGTGCGTGTGTGTGTGTGTGTGTGTGTGTATGCGTAAACTTCCATAGTTCAATTTCTGCATCAGCCTGCCTTTCTCAGCATTAGAGCGTCTTTCTTTGAGTCCTTGAGCCACTGTGTCACTATCAATGTAAAGCAGAGTGACAGACAGGCAAGGGGTTAACGCGTACACACACACACACACGCAGAGATAAGAGCACAGACAGACAGAAACACACACGCAAACTCACACATGCATGCGTATGCACATACACACACACAGGTCTATGGGAAGTGCTTAGGGCTGAGGATGAGGCCCAGCTTGTCAGCAGACCTCCCTGACACTGATGCTGTCCCCACAGGGCATGTGTGTGTGTGTGTGTGTGTGTGTGTGCATTGGCATTCGGAGCGAGATGCCCCACACAAAGCATCTGCCAGCAGGGCAGATTTACGAGCAGGCAGGCGGGTGTTTGGGAGGGTGTTTTACTGTAACCTCAAAACACACACACACACACACACACATGCACAGACACACACACACACACACACACACACACACACACACACACTCATATACTGGTATAGCCTTTACAGAAAAAGCCTATAGCCTTTTTTTATCAAATGCGCATGCACACACACACACACACTCACGTGTGTGGCTATCCAACACTGTCCCTATTGTCGAGCTCTGTGTAGTTAATTCCCATCTAGCAGTCAGCAGATCCTGCTGTATTGGACTGGACCAGTCACTCTGTTTTTCACTGTATTGTGCCCACACTGATCTGCACACACACTCAGAGACGTATTTACTAAGAGGCGTACTAATCATGACTGTGCGCAAATACTTAATGGACGCAGTTTTCTCCAGTTTAGCGGCTGATTTATTAAAACCACTTATGCAAATCAAATCAGTCACAGTTTTCCAATTAGAATACCTGAGGTGAAACCATAGTCCCACACGCCGCAGCTTTGCTCTTAAAGCAATAGACAGTGCAGCGGAGAGAGAGCAGACTGTGATTCACCACTGTAGCTGGGCCATGGTCTGGGAGATCAGTATTATTATTATTATTTCCAATAAATATAACTCAATCTATAATTTAATTTAAGTAATTTTGAGTAATTCTCAAAAGGAGCACCCTCTCTCTTCTTTGTCCTGTTGTGCCTTTGAAGAAAAGGCCTCTAGGCGTCTCATCCTCCCTAATTGAGACCCTGCAGATTTGTCCTATTTGCAAATGAAATTAGGAGGGAAGTGACAAATCAAAACTTAGAGCCAACTGTTTACTAAGCAGCAGCGAGCGCTCCGTCCAGAGAAGCTGGACTCACCAACATTAGATGTTTTGCCTCTCTCGTCCCTTTGGTATCATTTGGTATAAAGTGATCAAAGGTTGGTAAACATGAGTGTTCTGTGTGCAGTTGACTGATGTTACATCATTTCTCAGTATTGAAGTTAAAGGATAAGGCTGGTGTTTTTTAATGCATTGCTTACCGTCAACAAATCCTACGAAAATAACAAAATCAGCAATGATTTTGTTTTGCCAACAAGTCTCGTCCATGTAGCCGGTGCCCAATGCAGCCATGTCCCAGCAGCCATAGAACTCCATTGTATTAAAAAAACGATTAAAAACACGTCAAAGAGCCATGCCGCTGCTCTGGGCAACATATTTCATCATCACGATGCACCGGGCCGGACGACTTTTTCCTCAAACAACTTAATAAGCCGGCTGTAAACACTTTGCGATCTCAGGAAAGTAGTTCCGTAGCACCTGGCGTAATGAAGAATTTGTTCCCATTTGAATTTGATTTGGTAATAACTATAACAGTCTGACTTTTCGTGGTAACAGTTAGCGATTTTTAAAATTGAAACTATGTCTTTGTGAGCTGTATTTCAAGGTTTTTAGCTTACAATTGGAGCCAATGACTTCTGGGTTGACGGCTAAAAACGATACGTGGGAAGTCAGAAAGTAACGGGAGTAGAGCAAACGCATTGTTGATTTTGTTATTTTCATAGGATTTGTTGACGGTAAGCAATGCATTAAAAACACCAGTGTTATCCTTTAACATTTTTCAAACAGTTACCCAGCGCTGCCATTTGGGGCCGCCAACGTGCAAAGTTGCCTGGTGCAGCTTTAATTTCATCATCTAATGGTTGAAATTCAGGCAGTGGACTATAATTAAAGAACAGACAGATCCACACACACACACACACACAGAGATGCGCACACAGCTATGCAGGCACTTGTGCTGGCAAAAATACACAGACAAATTCTTACAAACACATGATCTCACACACACACATGCACGCGCACACACACACACACACACACGCAGGTCAGCAGGCAATAAGTGAGGTCACTGGAGGGGTGTGTGTTGCACAAGGCAGCAGACTGACATGTCTGGGTGTGTTTGATCTCTCTATCGGAGCTCAGACGCTGGCCGTGTGACCTCTGACCCCCAGCGCAGTGTGAGGGACGTGCCAAAGGCCAGAGGTCATCGGAGTTTCCTGAACACAGAGAAAGCTCTACAGCTCTAAGCTCTAAAGCAAAGCACCTCTCAGACCGAGGGCTGGGGTTTCACTGATCATCATAACACACACACACACACACACACACACACACACACACACACACACACAGCGACCGCTCCATCCCTCCTGTATTAATGGCCACCCCTTGAAAACGTTTTTGGGAAGTGTGTTTTGATAAAGTTCCTCCCTTGCTTCCGTCCAGTATTGTTTTTGCACTTCAGTATTATTTCAACAGGCTATCATCCTTCCACACGCTTACAAAGGCAGAACCGTATCTAATTCAACACGGGGATTTACGTAACGTGGGGAAACCTAGATACAAGCTCTGTGAGGAATCAGCGATTGACATTCACACCAGCTTGACAAGAATTAGTATTAGTATCATATGAATGGGGGCTACAGTACACACACACACACACACACACACACACACACACTAGTGAGACTATAAGCAAGTTGAGGGGTTTGCAAGTCCAGCAAGTCCAACAAGTTTATTTTAGTCTGGAGGAGCCTGTCCGTGTCACATGGCGCTCCTAAGGGTTTCTATTTTCAAGATACAATGCTGCTTCAGTCTTATGGTCTGATCAGAAGAAAGAGAGAGAGAGAGAGAGAGAGAGAGAGTGCAACAAATGCAACATATGATCAGCACATGGGGATGTCGTAATTCTGAATTCATTAGCAAGACAGGCTGAAGGAATCAAACTGGCGAGAGGGAGGGAGGGAGAGAGAGAGAGAGAGAGAGAGGCACACAGAGAGCCCAAAAGGAAAGAGAGAGTAAGGAGAGGAGGAAGAGGAATAGAGGGAGGGAGAGAGAGAGAGAGAGAGGGAGCAAGCGAGGGAAGAGAGAAAGGGGAAGTCCAAAAAAAGATAGAGGGAGAGGGAGAGGGAGAGAGAGAGAGAGAGAGAGAGAGGAGAGTGAAAGAGCAGACGCTACATGTGGCTTTGGAGGGAGTGATCTGGTTATGGAGGGGGACAAATTCTCAGGTAAGACAAACTCTCTTCCCAAACTAGCAGGCTCTTCTTCTGCGGGACAAAAGAAAGCCTAGTTTTCCGGTTCTTCAATCAACTATTTCGCTTTGATAGAGTGTCTTTTTTTGTGTGTGTGTGTGAGAGCCTGCCTCTATTTTTCCTCTATGGTATTTTCCACTCTCTCATCTGTCCTGTTTGCTGACTGGGTGTTTTTTGGGGGTTTTGGAGCCGGAGCTGGGAGCTGAGCAGAGTTTGTGTAGCGGCTTAGCGGCTAACCTGTTTTGGGTTATCTGCTGTTATCTGTTTTGTGCCTGTAATGTTTGCTAGCTTTTCTGTTTTTACTGTCTCTCGGTGTGTGTGTGTGTGTGTGTGTGTGTACCACCAACACCCGTCTGTCCCGTTGTCTGTTAGCCAGTCACTGTCTCCCCTCCATTTCTGTCTCTCTATCTGTCTGCCTGTC
>NC_136003.1:15928956-16058956 GCF_048128805.1 Centroberyx gerrardi | reverse complement strand
GGCAGTGCCCTAGCAACAGCCATGCCTGCCTGGCATCCATTTATAGAAGTCTTCCTCTTCTTCTTTTTTCTCCTCCTCCTCTTCTCCTCCCACTCCACTCCTCTCATTTTCCAGCTCCCAGTAGGGCAGGACCCCCTTCACAGCCACGGTCTGGCTTTCTTTAAGCGGTAGGCGGCTGTCTCTGTCCCTCTTCATCTGTGTGCTGCAGTGCAACATAACACCGACTGGAAGCGTGCAGCTGCTTATTCAAACACACTAATGTACAGTAGAGGCCCCAACAGATTACTTCTCTCCATTGGCTGTGATGGAGGATTTGATAAAATTAGCTGAATTTCTCAGAAATGGCCTCGTTTGTTTACAGCAATTATACCACACTGTCAAAACTAATTAGAGAATAATCATAATAATCAGAGCATCTGCAAAATGTCCCATTAAAACTCTTTCTCTTCTCCTTGCTGAATCCACCCTTCATATATAATGCATGTCTTTATACTGTTAGACAAATGCTGGATTTCATTATCATCCGCCATTGCAAAGAGGAAGATGTTTTTTAGCGGCGAGTTCCCCTTCCCTTTGGGCTTGAGGAAGGCAGTAAATTGTTTTCAGGTATCCATGAAACAGGGATAAACAGAATTTCACCTAAGAGGCAACAGTGTAATGTAATCCACATTGTGAGCAGTTCAAGGCATCAGCGATATATGCAACCGTCATGACCCTACATAACCTTTAGCACCAGTTCCTTCTCATAACACAGGCCTAGGGTATTATCTATGTAAGGCATGTATCTGTATTTAATGTTCTGCTAATGGCATAGGAATGCAGCTGTTTTCGTAAGTGCGACTGTATTCCCGGCGCTATGATCACTATGATATGAATGGAGCTCCTCGACAAATCAGGGAGGAAAACATTCTAGTCTTCTCCCAGTGTGACAGTTGTTATAGGAGATTGGATTAGAGTCGGCTGGGCATGCTGGGGCTTGAAAGGATATGCGGTCAAAGGAAGTGTGCTTATGTGTGTGCGTGTGCGTGTGTGTGTGTGTGCGTGTGTTTGGTGGTGGGGGTATGGGGGCGTTGAAAACTTGCCTATGTATGTACTTCTGTGCCTGTGTATGTGCCTGCATGTGTGTATGCATGTGTGCACAATATTTTTGCACGCATCTGCTATACACATATTTGTTGTGTGTATGTGTTTGAGTGCGCACATGCAGGTTTGTACATATGTTTGGGTAGATTGTGTGTGTGTGTGTGTGTGTGTGCCAGGGAGTGGAGGAATGTCAGACACATGCGGTGGGCAGGACGCAGTGTGTGGGTTGAGGGTGTGTCCAGAGCAGGATTCTCCCCGTGTCTCCATCCCCTATCTGTTTCCAGATCGCATTACTGTACGCTGGAGACACCACTACCACTACCACTGTTGCCCGTAGCGACAGGTTTTATTTACAGGTGCAACGCTGACCTCTGGTGGAGGGAGTGACACAATGTCAGATGTTGCGGGGCTGATGTGTCAGCTGTAAATAACACACATATTCAAGTATACGCTCTTATACAAGTGTGTATAAGTATGTCATCATCTTATCTACAGGGAAATATTTTTTCCACAGGGATCACAAAATGATGTATGTATACACACCACACACACACAGATTACACACATATAAAAGTTCAGATAGGGTGACCAGACACCCTATTCTGGCTGGGACAGTCCCATTTCAAGCTTAGTATCCCGTGTTCCTGGCAGCTGTTTTCACATATCCTGGTTTTCAACATAAGTCCAGGCGTTTGTCCAGTTTTCATGGCAGTTAGAAATGTTCATTGACTGTTACATGTTTTCAGAACTTACAAAGACAAATCCCATGCGGTCCGGATCATTCATACCTTCAATCCCACTAGCAAACAAGAAACAATATTGTGTCCTGTTTTTCAATTTGGAAAATCTGGTCACCCCTAACACAAATGTGCACACACACACACACACACACACACACACACACACACACACACACGTATCCTTGGTGACGTACTTTGCATGCTTCAGTGGTGGGTAAATGTTGTGTATGATTGATCCCAGGCTGCAGGTCTTGGTACAGTAAAGCCTCCTATTTGTTTTAGATCTTTGTATGCTTGTGTGTGTGTCTGTGGTGTGTGTGTGTGTCTGTGGTGTGTGTGTGTGTGTGCGTGTTTGTGCACGCCCGCACATCTGTGTTTATGTGGGGTAAATGCGCCTAAATCAACGTAGGACGCAAACTTAGATTCCAACGTAAGCAACAAATTGTCAGGAAGCTTGCCAAACATGCGAGATTTCACTTCCAAACAGTTTGTCATAACAACACACACACGGGATAGCGACTGTCGAGGAGATTGTAGAATATTTCTGTCGCTTTTCATTCTGAATAATTTATTACAGTGTAAATCAAAATTGGAGTGATTTTTCATATTTGTCTATCCATTTTTCATTTCATCTCTCTCCTCCTTTTTGCCTCAGGTGACAATGTCTCTCTGGGCTTCCCTTCCTTCTGGAAACGGTCTTGCTTTGCAGTTTGAAAGAGAGTTATGAGCCTTTTGAGAGGAGGGTGCCCTATCACTCACACACACACACACACACACACACACACACACACACACACACTGACAGCTACCTACTGTTAGTGCTAGCTGTCAGTGTGGACATTGATGAATAGTTCATTTCAGCCCGGAGGTCAGCAGCAATGCTTCATCCCCATTGGCCTGTCTCCTCTGTGGCTGGGAGTGCGGGATTGGTCGCCTCAGGGCGTGATCTCGCTGTCTATTGGATGATTAGGTAACTCCAGTTTTCACTCAGGGTTTGAATGGAAGAGATTTTAGGCAAGCAGTTTCTTTGAATTGGTAAGCACTGTTTTGGTAGCAAGTAAGTGTAGATCATCGACTTTACAAAGAGAAGACAAGCCGCGAATTGTACGCATGTTCAACTGTACATGATCTTCCTTGCTGTATTCTTGCCATGCATTCATGGGAGAAAAGAATCAACACACACACACACACACACACACACTCCCACATCCTCCCTACTTCTCTCTCAAGCACATACACACACATACACACACTGACCAACGCCCCTGTCCACCCTTCCCCCTCCACCCCACACACAGAGGCTCATTCACATGGCCATTAAGTCATTAGGCAACTTATTTATTGATGTCTGCCTCCAGACCGACTGACCGTACGTATCTGACGATCTACCAACCGCCTGCATGAGCCTGTCCTGACCATATTAGTCCATAATATGATTCTGTCTCCACTCAGGATTTATTTATCTATCTTATCCACTCTGTCTGACTTCAGATATCAGATACTGACAAGGCTTGGGTGGAGATATGTTTGTGTCTTTGAGTGTAGAATGTGTGTGTATGGTTGTGTGTGTGTTTATGCAGAGGGATGGTTATGGGTGTGTGTGTGGGGGGGGTCTTATGTATGCATTCATGTGCTTATATGTAAGATGGGATGCTGATGTTGCCATAATCCCACATAATAAGGCTTGAATATGTTTCAATAATAAGTATTCTGTCTATTTGGTCAGTTGCCATGGGTGTGTGAGCCATGTGACTTAGCGTAAGTGTTTTTGAGTGTGTTCAAGTTTGATGGATCCTCACCAGCCCAGTCAAAAATGAGAGTTTTCACAGAAAGAAACCACTCTGAGAGGACGGCTGTAGAGAGGGAGGGAGGAAGGGAGGGAAGGAGAGGGGGGGGAGGGAAGATAGAGAACTGAGAGAGAGAGAGAGAGAGAGAGAGAGAGAGAGAGGGTGGGGGGTTGTCATCGCTCGCTCATTCCAAGCTCTGAAGCTCTGGAAGTGGAGGAGGAGGAGGAGAAGAGAAAAATAAGTTGCTGCTTTAAGAAAGAGAGAAAGTCAGAGAAAGAGGGAAAGGGAGGAGAGACAGAGAGAGCTAGAAAGAGAGAGAGAGAGAGAGAGAGAGGAGAGAGCCGTGGACTTGGATCAGTGAGCCGCTACTCTCGTTTTTCCCCCCCCTCCCCTCCTCTCTTTTGCACGGGCTCCTAATTTGGGATTTGTTTAAAGCGGGACTGCGCCTAAGGAAGACTTTGCCTTGCTGGGGAAAGGGAACCCTGCTCCCTTTCTCACACACACACACACACACACTTGCTCCCCAAAATGTCTGAATCCACTGTCAACGCTCACTTGGAAGGGATCATATCAGACTTTGAAGGTTAGTTTCTTTCTCTCTTTCACTCTGCTGCTCCACTGTTTTTCTTCTCCTTGTCACTGTGTGGAGTGAAGCAGTCTTTAACCCGGCCATGAGGACACTATAGATCGCTTCCACATGTTTGATTGGAACCGAGCGGATTTGGAAAATGGAGAGTGTGAAGGGTTCGTTGACGTCTGTGGCGGGCTGTGGTGTTTGGAGAGGGAAATCGTGTTAAAATTCTGGCTTTTTACGCCTCTTTAACTTTGTTGAGATGCACACTTTGAGTGTGTGTGTGTGTGTGTGTGTGTGTGTGTGTGAGGTGTGGGTCATGTGGCTATCGTATGTGTGAGTTGTGTGTCTCTGTGTGGAAGACACAGACCGTGCATTCAGAGGACAGTGTGCAATTGATTTAGCAACTCTTTAAGGGAGTCTGCGTCAGAGGAAGACCACATGGGGGGATGGAGGGGGGGGGGGGGGTTATGCACTCAGGAGATGGCAACTGACCATACGGCTGTGAGGGGAACACCTGGCACCCCCCCCCCCGCCCCCCCGTTCCTCCCCTCCCTCCATCCCTTTTCCTTTTCATCTCCCTGCCGCTGGCGTACGGATTCCCCCTGTCATCCCTCTCCTCCCTCTCTTCTTCCTCCTTCTCGTCCTCCGGCTGCGCTTCCCCTTTTCCTCTCTCAGCACCTCGTCCATCCTCGGCTCCTCTCCCCTGGCTTGGGGAGGGGGAGTGGGGCGGGGGGGGTGGGGGGTATGTCTGTCTGTCTGTCTGTCTGTCTGTCTCCTGTCTCCCACAAACACATAGCCATTAGCCGACGCATCCGCACTTGTCCGTAGCTGCTCCTCTGTCAACACCAGTTAGCTTGTGGTATGTACTGTGAATCTCTCTCTCTCTCTCTCTCTCTCTCTCTGTATCGCTCTCTCTCTCTCTCTCTCTCTCTCTCTCTCCCTGTAGTTCTGAAACAGAGCAGAAAGATAAGCAGCATTCAGAAAAGAGAGGCATCAGGGGTGAATAAGTGTGTTTTAACCATGTGGCGTGAAGTCATGCTTTTAGAGCTCCCTCACCCATGTGTAACACCAACATAATGGGCTACTGTTGTGATTGTCAATGGTGTGTGTGACTCCTGGTTTGACTGTGTGTGTGGTAATACCTTATATATGTGGCTCTGCGTGGCTCAGTGAGTACAGCATGGCACAGACGCTGCTAGGGCTACAGCAGGGGTGTGACTCCCACTGGGGCCAGCCATACGGTAAATACACGCAACAGTGTGTGTCTGTGTCTTCCATGTCACCATTGTTGGATACTGAGTGTGCTTCACTCCGTCTATCAGCTATCAGCCAGTGACAAAGCTGTGTGTATGTGTGTGTGTGTGTGTGTGTGTGAGAGAGAGAGTAACAGAGAGCAGGGTTTTCTTGCCCATGAGGCTGATGACCTAAGCTGTGACCTCATCATGACAAACTGACACACATCATTGACCGGGCCACTGGGCCTTCCGCTAAGTAGCATGACTTGCACAGACACACACGCACACACAGTATCATTTTTTACAGTCCCCTGATAGGAGTCTGTTCTCTTAAAAACAGGCTCTTGTGTTTTCTTTGAGGTTTTCTAGCTCTGAGGCTCTGGGAAACTCATATTATTGAGTTATTGCAGGCAATGTAAAGATACAAGAACTACATTTTGATATCCCTTGATCCAGAGAATTTGCTTATAGTGGTTCCTATTTCAAGCATTGGCAGTGAGAATCTCTCTTCGCTACTACTGCTGCTACTATGACGACTACTACAACTCTGTGCTCTCTCTTTTTATCTCTCTCTCCCTCTCTCTCTCTCTCTCTTTATCTCTAAGCTGCATGTTGAGGGCATTCGCTGGTCCAGTGAGAGGAAATTCCACAGAAGGAGTAGATTTCTGTGGTGGGTGAAAACGTCGGGGCAGACAGAGGAGGAGTGGATCTGAGCACAGCCGGGCTTCTCTTTACAGGGCTGAATGAGGCCCGGCCTGCATGGCACTCTGCAGCCTTAGTTTAGACACTCAACGATAAGATAGAATAAAACTTTAATCCTCCCGAGGGGAAATCGGGTCTTTGCAGCAACAAAGAATAGGTTGTAGATAAAATACAGTGAATAGAACATATTGCAGATTAAAGATACAGCATCTTCATCATGCGAATGCAGAGCTCCTATTGGCTTGAAAAGATATATGTTGACTATTACATGTGTATTCATTGTTTTGTAGGTGTGTCTTTGACATGGTAATTTGTAATTTTACTCTGTGGTGTGCAGAAGATTCAGAAAAAGGCAACAGAAATATTGAACATTCATCCCTTTGACATCTTTCAGACTTTGTTATTCCGGTTTGCCACCAGCTAGGCTTCATGTGGGTATTCCACACTGAGTGCTCTTTAATTTCTGCAGAGCAAGTTCGACAATGACTAGTGAATTAGAGGACACACCTTGTTTTATTGGAAAGAACTCTTTAATAGCGACGGCGAGAAGTTTGACGAGGGATCGTGGTCGGAAACTCAAACACCTTTCAAAGAGAAAACCATCATTATAAGCCAACTGCCACTTAGCTGTGGCTTTGTATTTTTTCAGGACCCCCTTGAGTTGGTTGGTGCTCCACAACCCAACTTGCATTCAAACTGTGCTATTGAGAGGTTATTCTTGGAACATAGTGACGGCACAAGCAACATTGTTAAGAGGTTTTGAGAGACCAATTCTAGGAAAGTTGCTGAGCCTTTGGGGGACCATTTCATAAATATCAGTTTCTGCTTGCCAAGAACTAGCATGAGCATCAAGTTGGTACAATGTAGCTGCAGGGACACTGTGCTATTGGTCTGAATTTCCATGAAAACTCAGTCTTGTGACACACACTCGCAGAGTAGCGTCACTGACAGAACTTGTGTGTTAGGGAGGAAGTGTGTCCTAACCCTAACCCTAATCCCTTATCAGCGTTATCAGGCTGCTAGATGCTCACCAGCTAGCACAGGTTTCCTGCTAATGACGCCAATAGCATTAGTGCTGTTAGGTAGCTCTGGGGGTCACTCTGAGTTAGAGAGAACACAGCAGGTCTTTGTCAGCTTTTAGCCACTCCTAGCTGTTATTCTCCCTGTTGGACACGTGGAGTGAAACCCACACCAATGCCAACCCCAGCCAAGACCCCCGAGTTATCACCAAGCCCCATGCTATGGCTAAAAACAACTAGCCTGCGATGAAAGATTTTCTTTTGTAGGTTGAGTAGGAACATTTCTTTCTGCAGGGGATGGAAAGTGTGTTTGACAACTTTAATAGACACCTCGTGGAGAGGGAATCGGACTTTTCAAGGGCCGAATGTTCTTGTGCCAGTGTGGAGGTCCAAAGCACATTTTGACAAGTACAACATTTTTAGGCTACTGTGGTGAATTGCTGAACCTTGTTTTCAGAGAGAGGCCAAGTGTGAGTGACTTCAGGTGTGAGTGCTTCTCACATGTGTCAACCTTTTAAAGATTCAAAGGTCATTCAACAAAATGTCACCCACAGATGTGAACCAGGATGACAAGGCAACCACAAGTTATGTAAAAACTTAGCCTCAAACACATAATCAGGTCTACATGTACCCATAATCAGGTGCAGTAGCATGATGGCTCTGATTGTGACAGCTGTAGTTACAAAGTAGTAGACTACTGTAGGCCACTTAGTGCTTGGCAACAATTTAAGTATAGTTATAGTAGTGAGCTATCAGGATTCCTGCTTATAGTAATTGTGTGATCATGTGCTTGTGGGACGGTCCAACATCTGGGACTTCCAAGTTGGCTGCTAAACAGAGCTGCATTCTTGTGCTATTTTGTTGGGAAATCAAACCCAGAACACATACAATAAACAAACATGGACGTCCTGCAGCTTAACAAGCTAATTTGATAAACTTCATCCAAACAAATGTTAGGTTAGTCTAGCTAACTACAAACTTGCAATAAAGGTGCACGGATATGTGTTCTCTTACTGCTGACTGACACAAAACTAAATTTTTTTTACCTTGTTGAAAAGGTTAAAGGTCACCATTGCATCATAACTCGCACTTGCATCAAAAGTTTCTGAGTTTCCGACTTACTCATCCATTTTTCTGAGATATCTGATAGCACATGAATGCACAATAACTCTCAGTTGTCTCTTCAACAAAAGCCTGTGCTACATCTAGTTGACCCCTCACACTCATCCACTGTTATGCTCAGAGAGGCATAGAGAATGTCCATGTGGTGCTCATCCTCTCCATGCTACATTAGAGAACAGAGCAGCAACATCATGTGATTTTCCGGCAGCTCAGCCATATTGGATGCAATATGGATAACATGGATTCAGCAGTATTAATCTTTAACGCCATGTCTGAATGACTCTTGGTTGAAAAGCATCATGCTTGGCTGCATCCGCTTCCTTATTTGGCGGCTCAGTATGAAGGAAAGTTTAGATCGTTCAGAATGGAGTCACAAGATTAATGGAGTTGTCATTTCCAGGTCGAATGCTAAGAAAAGAGAGGGAGGGAGGCTAAGAGAGAGAGAGAGAGATAGGGATGTGAATAAATGAGAAGGAGAGTTGACATTTGGTTCGCATTGGTGCTCATTATTACTATCTAGGCATGGTTGGGAGGCCTGTGATCACTGCTATCTCCTCAGCAGCAGCATACAGCAACTTGGAGATCAAATGGCTTTGTCCTTGATAACACACACACACACACACACACACACACACACACACACAAGCACACACGTACAGCTTTGTCCTTGAAAACACATAACGACATGCACACACTGGCATGCAAAGACAAACATACATGCAGTTCATAGTCATACATAAGCATACAGGCACATAGACACTGACTTGGGCATAAACACAGGCATGTAAATATGCCTTCTTGTATACATAAATACCCAGCGAGAGGGGGTGGGGGGCCCCACCATCCACCCCAACACACACACACACACACACACACACACACACACACACACACACACACACACACACACACACACATACCACCACCGCCGGCACACACAGATCCCATGATGCAGTATGGTATGACAGGAACAGAGTGCCGATTTAAGGGGTCAGTGGCAGAGAACTGTGTTAGAGACTGTGTTTGTTTGGCTCCAACCAGGGGAGAGCAGACTATGTTTGCCTTACTGTACTGTTCAGACACACACACGCACACACACACACACACACACACACACACACATTCAGAGAGAGAGAGAGACACGCAGCTGACAGGGCCTCTGTCTCCAGTGTGTCTGTGAGGCCTTCACTGTGTTGGGGTTTCCGTCACCACAGAACAGACACACACCACACAGTTAACATAATCCTAGCCAAACAGATCATTATATCAAAATCACAATCACACACTATCTGTTTCAAGGGGGCCACGACACTTTGAATATGCTTTTGCTGCTTGCTTTCACCACTCAAGGTTTTGCCATGAAAAGCTCCATGAATAGTGCAAGTAATGTGCATGGGAGGCAGGATAAAGCAATCGCTCCATTCTTAGATAAGGAAAATACTCTAAGTAAATTAGCCGGTTCATTTGTGGCACATTGCCTTCCTTTACTGTCATTGAACGTCCCGCTGGTAGTGGGCGTTCCAAAGCATTGCTCATACCTTTTCCAGCCTTTACCACCACATGCAATGAATTTTGCATATGACCTCATTGTGACTGGTATCTCATTCCTGTACTTATTTCCTGTATTCAAATAACAGTGGAATACCCTGCCAGCCCTGTCTTCCAGTCAAAGATAATTTCATGGCCAGTTGTGCTCAAATTACATTATGCCATGTGAGCAACACAAAGAGCTCATTGTCAGATGTAGAAAAGATCTGTGATGAGTTTCCTTGGTGGCTCTGTGGGTCTACGACATACTTTTGACAATCTGAGTTCGAGTCTGACTCACAGCCTTTTCTGCATGTCACCATCTTTCTCTTTCCCATCTTTCCTGTCATTCTCCATTATACATTGAAGAAGTGCCGAAAAAGGGATCTAAGAATCAGAGTCACTTTAATTGCCACATACAATAAATGGACAGGATTTTGTCTTGCTGACATAGGTCCAGAGTTCCACAGTACATGCTGGCACAACAGGACTTTACATGCAAAGTGCAAAAGGAGAGTGTGGACAGACCTCCCTAAATCACTTCCATAGACATCACTGTTGCATTCTCCCTGTGACAAAGAAGTCAGCCATCTTCATAGCATATGCCATCTGGTGGATACTTTTATCTAAAGCGCCTTACAGTACCATGAGTGCATGATGTGTTTTTGTTGCCCCAGTGGGAATGGAAGCCCTAACTCTGGTAGTGTGATACAGGCAAGAGGCTACAGGAGGAGAGCCTGTGTAGCAAGGTAATCCTTAAAGCTGGGAGGAACGACATATAACAGAGTTGCAATGTCAGACATATTCATAAGGATTTGCACCTGGTTTATCTTCCCTTATCAAATTCTTTAGGTTGTGTAACTTTAAGTACATTGTTTGATTGATTGCGCCTCTCTCTTTTGTGCAACTCTATCCCAACTGATTGCACTACTCTCCTGGTGATAATAAACATCATTTTAATGGATGATGCATATTAAGCTATGTGTATTCACAGTCAGGTTGCATTTCAACAGTAATCAATGTTGCGGACTATTGATCATGTTCACCATTAGCGGCCTCTGGCAATTACAATTACCCTTTCACCTCCTGTGAGGAAACCCGGCCTCTTTTTGTACCAGTTAGCTATCACCTTCCTCCCTCACCTCTCTGGCCCAGTGCCAGCTGCCCATCCAGCGAACACCAGGATAAAACCCTCCATTGTCTAGGAACGAAGGTCTAGGGGACCTGAGGCCTGGGACCGCTGACAGACCTGGAATTCAGACTTGTCAGTAACCACTGTCCAAGCAGAACTGCCATAATCATATGGAAGGTTAGAAAAAGTTCAGACCAAGTGAAGCTAATCTGGCTTGAACTGATGGTTTCTCCACCTACAATCAAACCTTTACAAAGGGAGGAGAGGTGAATCTCACTGATTTGGATCTCCCCCCCTCCCATTTTTTTTAAAAAGTGAAATCTTACACATCACACCCAAAGAGTACTGTGAGCTATCATGCAGCCGCTAACACCTCGACAACCCCTCTGGTATCAGGCACAAAAACCTGCTGAAACATACCAAGTGTGTGAAAACAGTGAGTTCCAGGAAGAGGGTCTTCCCCCATGCTGGTGCCTGGCTCGTCACCCTTGAAGCAGGCCAGACGCCTGCTCTGGCTGGGCTGTTTATTTGGGACAGCGGCATTGTTGCTCCAGGGCCTGGAGCTCCTCTGATCTGGGCCAAGCTGAGGTGAGCCAGGTGTCACCCTCACATCTGACACGGAGCTAACCACGGCCAGAGTAAAGGCGTTTATCTCACAACAATAACAACTGGAAACAATGAGCCCAAAGGCAGGCTGGTGAAATCTTTGTGCTCTAAATGGAGTGATATGGAATGACCTGGCAGGCTTCCTGGCATCTGGAGGGAGAAGTTCGGATAGTGTGGGAATGCTGTTGATCTGGGATTATTTGTCAGATTTATTTGAAGGAATTTGTACTTATCACTTTATGTTTACATAGCTATAATTCTAAAGCTATTTTTAATCAAATTATTTTAACTTTTTTAATAGGGTTAGTCCCATTGAAAGCAGCATCACGACAAACATAACTTTTGCTGCAGACCATTGCCTGCAACAGTGTAGTCAAAGCCATATAAAAGAAACAGCAAAGTAATATAAAAATAGCTACAGTCTATATATGTATACGTATATATATTTAAGCCCCACAGAAAGCAGTATTCAAATATCAAACCAGCAGGGTTAGGGGCCAAACCTATTTATTTACCTATTTTAGTCAAGATCAAAAGCTTACGTTTAGTAACTACAGGGTCACGTGACCAATTAGAAGCGCTCGAGCAGGCTAGGTTAATGGTCCGGTGGAAGGTGACTCCAGATGCCCGCTTCACCTTTTATGCTGGTAGACAACGGATTAAATATAGATATTTTCCTCTCCAACTCTTCCCAGCTACTTTTTACATTTTACAGTGGCACTGCCGACGGTAACTGTTATGTTACAGCTACTTTGTCACCAACGGTTCAGGAGTGCGAACCAGCCTGGCTGTATTTCGGTTGACTGAAAAGGTCGCTAGCTAGGTGTGGTAACCTAGATTTTGTAACCTGCTTGGTGTTTTTTCATCGAAGGAACTTTGAATTGGAAACGCTATGCTGTCAAGCTATGTGAAGCGAGTTAAGTCGGGTAAGGTTATTAGATTGAACGACGGTCTTTTTTGAATGCTGACAGTGATGGGAAAGTGATGTTACAACTTTTACTACTAACGCTAGCTACCTTCAAACTGCTTGACAAGGTTTGTGAATGATGCTCATTGTGCTAAGAATATAAATGAATGAAACCCCTGTGAGGTTTCTTCAGGAAGAGATGCGGGAAAAAAATGTTTGTAGTATGTAGGCATTTGAGTCTGCCCTGTCAGTCAGTTTTGTGAGAGTTGTTGATATGTAGTACTACTCTTAAGATGTCACCTTTATTTGTAACCTGATAATACTGACTTTCTACCAGGTGCCGGGGTGACTGTTTTTCCCCTGACACCCATTTCTTCATACAACTAACGTTACCTTGCAACTTCAGTGTCTAATGGTAGTATTTGATTTTGCTGCTACACAACCATCTTGGTTAGCAAAAAACGTTTTTTTGTATCAAACAGGTGTTAATGCTCACTCTCCACCCTTTCCTATGTAAGTGACTGTCCCTGACAATGAGCATTGTTTATGACAATTAATTATATTGGGGAGAAAAATCTATGAAACCTCAGAAGAGACCTAGAAAATCTGCTGTTTTTTTGACTAACAACAACTGCCTTGTGTTTTCCAGCGCTGAAACGGTCGTTTGAGGTGGAGGAGGCAGATTCGTCCACACACCCCTCACCCCTGACCCGCCGGACTACCAACCCTCTCCGCTCATCCACTTCCTCCACATCCAGCCAGCGGAGCTACGACCTGAGCTCCCGCAACTCTGACTACTCCTCGTCTAGAACCTCCCCCTCCGAGTCCTCCAATCCCCGCTCCCCCAAGACCGGCATGAGGCGCATTGAGCTGTCAGGGAGTCGCAACCCAGACACTGCCTCTTCCCGCCGCACAGAAATCTCCATTGAGGTCTCCTCCAAGCAAATTGACAACTCGCCCAGCGCCGGTATTGCCCGCTTTGGCCTCAAGCGGCCTGAGGTCAGCCTGAGTAGTCGGAGTGCCCCCCTAGACAGCTCGTCCACCCCCCTCTCAAGCTCCACAAACAGACGGGCAGAGCTCAGCATGTCACGGCCCCACGAACCCCCTGCGCCTCCCAGGAGGATGGACGCCCAGCCGGCTTCGGGCCTGGCCTCTAGGATCCCAGAGCCCCCTCAGAGAAGAGCAGAGCCCCCATCCCCCAGCCTTAGCCCCGTGGAGGTGGCCAACAGGAGGCCAGAGATGCCTGTCTTCAGACAGCCAGATGGGTCGGTGCCAGGCAGGGTGGTGGAGAACAACAGCCACCCACCTCCAGCACCCAGCGCTCCCCTGCCCACCCTGGCGGAGCCCAGGGTGGAGAGGATGCAGTCCCCTGTCACAGAGACCCCAACAGCCAGACCCACAGAGAGTGAGTACCTGCTCTGCTCCTTTCAACATGCTGTCTGGTTTTCATTTCCAAGCTAACTCACATTTATCAAGAAATTACCCAGGGTTAGGCTAATTGTTTTTACTGGAGTGAGCTACTTGAGGAGGCAATTAAGCCTTTTTTACCCATAAAATCAGTGTTTTGTTTTGTTTTGTTTTTGTAAAAGTGCCACTTGACTTTCTTTGTTTTTGATGTCAGATTTGGAGGCAACTGGTTTCAGCAAGGCCTGTCTTTCTTAATCCAATAACTAAATGATAGCAACAGTCATTCTCAGTTTAGGCTTGATTTGGCGCTGACTTAACTGTGGTGAAATCAGTTGAGGATAGCTGTACTATGTTCCTTCTGAAATTCTTACTATAGCTTTTTGATTTTGTCTGTTGACAGCTGTTGTTTCAGGTTAGCTTCATCTCACAACAAACTCACATAGTCTTTCTGAGGCACAGACATGCATGCAATGCACACACACACAATTACCACACTGGATCCCACAAACACAGCAGCAAACAAAGGGCCCTGTGAAATTTGCAGTGTAACATGAATCTTAATGAATTTTTTTATGTTTATTTTAGATTTCTACTCTGTTTATTCTAACTAATGTTACAAGACAGCTGTGCAGTACCATTTAAAAAAAGAGCACCAGCACCAGTCCTTGTGAGCTCAACGGTCTAGACTATCTGTGAATGTAGGTCAGGGAGGGTGATGATGAGAATCCCAGGGCTGCTCCCAGGACAGCAGTAAAGATGGGACTCGTACAGTCAAGCTATTTGGCTATAGCCCACCATTAGCTTACTGGAATCAGCTGCTGGACTTAGGCATACAGGATGAAAAAACTGTAAAATCAGATTACCAGAGGTGTTGAATATAGGTGTATTTGCTGCTTTTAAAAAGGAAAGTTTAATTAGATACTAGTTATACAGAAAGTAAGGTAGCCAGTGAAGTTCTTGGCCTTAGTGTGTGTGTGTGTGTGTGTGTGTGTGTGTTTCATGCACTGCTTCTCTGTAAACTGTTTGGTGGACTTTTCCATGACATAAGAGGTCTGGCCTCACTACAATACTAAAGTTTTTTTGTATGTGTTTTTGTTAGATGAGGCAAACCAGTGCAAAACCTCTCCTTACCTGGACAACGTTGAGGTTGTTTTTAGTCTCACCCACGACTGACTCACCTTCCAAACATGTGGTGCGGTGATGACGCTAAAACTCAAACTGAGCATCTTGCTTTAACCAGATGTTTTCATAGTAACTTGTGCCATAAGTATTGGTTTTACTGAGGCGTAACTTCCAGAAATGCCCCTTAACTGTGGTAAGACGCTGCATATCAAGGATGGTGAGTCACGGTTCATATGGGCTAAGCTCTTAGGCAGTCCAGTTCAAGATTAGAAGAGCAAGTCTCTCTAATGTTGTTTACTTAATCCCGTCATACCACAGGAAAGCCTTGTAGGATGTGACTAAGGACTGTTTTTCATTTTGGGGTTAGCAGAAATTCACGAGCAAGGCTATGAGTTAGGGAGCACAGGTGACGTTGCAGTTTGGGTGGTATGGTGAGATTTCTCTTTCTATTAGGCTTCAATAGAGTCTGAACTCCAGACTGGTTTCTGGTATGTTGGAAAAGTTTGTGTGTGTGTATGCGCGCGCATGCATGCAGTGGCTTCTGAATCTCTCCACTCTCTTGCGAGTTCCTTGCGCTGTTTGGTTTCCCCTCTATCATTGTTTATCCTTTCAGAGAGGCTCATCTTTGTACTAGTGTGTGTGTGTGTGTGTGTGTGTGTGTGTGGAGCAGTGTTATCTGGAGACAGCTGTGTTCATGCGTTGCTCTCTAGCTAGTTGAGTACTATCCAGGCGTAGGCGGCTGGGAGGTGTTACATTCCAAATCTGGAGGCCATAAAATGCTCTACATAAAAATAGAAAGCCTCCAATTTCCAGTTTTTATGCTGCATGTTGCCTTTCTCGGTGTCTCTCTCTCTCTCTCGCTGCACTTCCTTGGCAGGCAGTTTGGGTTTTAATTTAGCTTTTGCCTCATGCAGAAGAGTTATTCTACAGCTTTTTCGGTCCCACCGCTACAGTACTGTTGAATCAGTCAGTTCTTTAAAGGAAGGAAGGAAGGATGCATGCTAATTATCCAAAATGTGGCGTAGCGTCAATAAGAGGAAAAGAGGCAGGGGAAAGTGAGAGGATTAAGTCTCGTCTTCTGCCACATTTGGCTCGGATTACCACTCCCCCTGCTTAGCCCTGCATGTGCAGGGAGGGAAGGGCCTGCGAGAAAGAAGATCACGGTGGAAGCGAGGAGGAGATAGGAGGGAGAGAGAATGGGGAGGGTTAGTGGGGAGAAGGGAAGAGGGAGAAAAATGGGGAGAGAAGGAGCATGCGAGAAAGAGAGTCAGATTTCCTGTAAACTCTATCAGGAGGGAGAAAGCCAAATGAGGAAAGTCAACTTTGACCTCCAATCAGTTGGGAGAAAACTAAACTGACCCCTCTGCTTTGACGACGAGCCCAAAACTACAACCTAGTTTCTGTTTGGCCGCACGAGTTCACACTACAATGATTCAGCCTAATTATTTTTTAGCCCGTAATATTTGTTTTTAGATTTAGATTTATTTCTGTTGAGATATGTTTTCTCTTGTTTTTAGATGGGAAAACTTCTGTTACCCCAGGTGTCAGCACTGTATCCGGTGGGACGTTGGCTGTGTGTGTGTTTCAATGTATGTGTTTATAGGGGTGTTTGACCTATTAGTTTATTACTTGAGGGCCCATAGGATCTTTAATTGTGACCCACCTGCCTCAGGGTGTGTGTGTGTGTGTGTGTGTGTGTGTGTGCATGCGTGTGTTCATTCACAGTTATGAGTCTTTATATACGCCCTTGCACAGATGACAAGGTTAAGAATGTCTCACCCAAGGGAGAGTGACTGATGAACACGGTGATAAGCGATAAGGTGGCGGTTTTTATGGCGGTTGTAAAGTACAAGGTGCTGTAATGACATGCTCTGTTTCTGTTGATTTGTATTCCTGTGTCCGCGATAATGATGAGCAGCTGTATTCAGTCTTCTGGTGCTTCAACAGGATATGATCTCATGTGTTTACACACACAGACACACACAGACACACACCCACCCACTCATTCATTCTGTGCACAGTTCATCTCGGTTTCCTGTCCCATGCCTTGACCTTGATTTAGTTTCTCTTGGCTGCAATAATGCATGTTATAGAATCAAGCCAGTGTTCAAGAAAAGACAGACAGATACCTTACTTTGAGATGCATAAGCCTACAGATGTGACAGACTAGCTTTAGGTAAGGTGGTTTGGGTTAAGGTCAGAGCATGTATTCATGACGGACTGTGCTCACCTCTTAAAGTAGTAGTTAAAGTCGAGATGAAACGGCATTTCGAGAGTATCTAACTTCCGTATCGTGACGTATTTCTGAGTGAAACAGGAAAGACAGGCGGGACATAACGTTGGGAGGAATTTGATTTGAACGTTGAAAAGTGGGTGTGTCATAACACCCGAAGACACACCGAAGTACAATGCTATGGCTAGCTAGCTAACTAATGAATCTTAGCCTCTTAGCTCTGTGCGCTAAAAGTTGAAGATTGATTGATGGGTGGATGTCATGATATTATTGGTTGAAATTAGTTACGGGCATGCTTACGTAAGCACACGGCATATTTTGTTTTACAGGAAGAAAACATGATTGAATTTTGATATAAGAATACAATGAAATTGATTTTTGGTATTTTTTTTGGCATATATTGTTAAATAGGTGCACAGTATGACCGGGGATGTGATCTAAAAGGGTTAAAAAGGCATTTTTCATTTCATCTCGTCTTTAATGTTATAACTCGCCATTGATAAGTGATGTGTTGGATGAAACTGGACCACCGTCACACTAAAGATGGTGGTTTTATTTACAGTAAGGGCCACACACAATAGTTGCAACACCAGGATTTCAACATAACCTGTTCCCATACCAGCCACCCACTCCCTCTCATTACTGACACTGACCTCCCTCTGACCTCAGGAAGCAATTTGAGCAATTCCTTGTGTTTTATTAGTCCAGAGGCAGCTTTCGAGTGGTTGAGAAGGGAACTTGTAAATGAAATTAAGCAACTGCCATGCTATTAAAGGGAAGAGCAGAGTTGAACCGAGGGAGCCATCAAGGCTTAATGGGGAACTAGAGCATGGCCACTTTATGTGATGTGCTCTGTTTAGCGTGGAGCTAGCTGTTGGACTGAGCACCTTTTTGTACACAGTCCTTCTGCTGAGCTGTGTGGTCATGCATTGTGATTTGGCTAGCCAAAAGTGCAGAAAACACTTCTGGACAGTTTGTCTTTCTATTATTTGCCTATTATTTTACTTTGCAAAGAAAGGGCTTTGAGTGTAGTGTTATGTGGTGTCCTGTGTGTAAAGTCAGTTTTAAGTAGGAGAACATGCCTGTAGGGAAAAGGAGAGGTGGTGATGGGAAAAGAAGAATTTAGGCTAGTTCATGTAATTTCACTCCTTTCTCCCCTCACATACCAGATCCAGGATCTATGAAAGCTCAAAGGTCAAAAATATATAAAACATTGATCCACATCTCAATTTTGAGAATTAGAATTAGCCTTGCTTTTAACAGATCAAAGTTAGCCTCCAGGGTAATTAATGCAATGGCTGTTTGCCATTTGAATTGGCCCTGGAGTCTAGTGCTTTTGAGAAGGGCCTTTGATGAGGATTATCTTGAAGCTGAGTTAGCAATAGTTTTGGTTGATGATTCATTATCTTATGATCAATAGAGTCTTGTGCTGGCCTGCTGAGCGTTCCCCGGGATTCACCATATTAGGACAGTATTCATCTCCTTCACACACACATAAAGGCCTATTGATAAGCCTGCAGAGGAGTTGGCTAGAACCAAGGACTTGTGCATGTCACAAGGGATGGAAATGTTTTCACTGATAAATAGTTTATCCTGTGTGTGTGTGTGTGTTTGTGTGTGTGTCTTACACACACACACACCCAGCTGTTTTACTTAAGTAGGCTATATTCATAGATTTTGCATATCCAGCTTTTGCAAATTTTGCAGTTTCCTGGCACATATATTAAAAGACAGTGGATCTGATTGAAGGAATTTTACAAATTCAGTTTAATGAACAAAAATTTCAACATTCTGAAAATATTTGAAGAATTAATTACAAAAGCAACCAGAAAATGCAGTCCAGTTTTTTATTGTTAATACATCATAGAGCAAGGCTGTCTTGCACTCAGAGATCACAGACACAGTAGATCATTTCATAAATACAGTATTTGTTTTTCAAGAAGAGCTTGTGCTATTCTTGATGAAGAACTCCATCTTGGCTTTGCTGTACACATCCTCTGAAATCTTTCTATTTTTTTGTGAAGTGTAACCCCTGAGACCTCCCTAATCTCTGTCTTAGTGCTCATCTTGGATTTCTGTACCTTGTGGATGCTAAACCAAGATAGTTAGCTAATCAAAGATACCCTGTGTTTTTTCTCTCCAATAGAGGAGTCTCTGATCACACAGTCATCTACCATTGTGGCTTTGCCTTTGTCTGTAGTTTTCACCGAAAGCTTCAACAGTCAGAAAAGTGGATGATACTACAAGTGACAAACTGTCAGACCAGTTGCTGAAAAATTGATTGATTGAATGATTGATTGATTATTAAAAAAAAAAAAACAAGGCCACAAGTTAGGTGTTCATGACCATCCAATGAACTTATGACTCATTCCAAAGCATACCAAGTTTCCTGTCACAAAACATTTTGAAAATATTTTTAATGTTATTGTCATGATTGAACTTGCCAAAAACTTTTCTTGGTATTTTATAGACCTACAAATTGTCATCCTGTTTTTACAGTCCTGGAATGTTTTTCTAGCTTTATTATAATAATAATAAAAAACTGTATTTATAGAGCTTTTTTCAAAACCAAAGTTACAAAGTGCGTCACAAGGAAAAAGTGCAAGGAATAAAACATCTAGTGCAAAATAAAACTGAAGGTACTGTAAAAAAAAAAAAACATAGCAAAGAGATAAAAAGACAAATGAATGACAACAAATAAATCAAAATCTTAAAGAAAATGTAAAATTCAATAATGCATGAGGCAGCTTTGCTAAAATCAGACCAGGCAGGCAAAACAAAGCACAGAGATGATTCATTTAAATTCTTTTGAATCCCCAGCTATTTTGAGTGTGTTCTGGGCAATATTCCACCAAGATTACCTGGCTTGCAGTACCACAAGCTGACAGCACTGGTTTGAACACTGGCTTGTGCTCCCGTGCTTCCTCTTATTTGTGAGAAATTCTCATCAAAACATGAAATTAAAACCTTGATAGGAGAAATAATAAATTGAAGCCTGTAAGATCCATTTTGTGTTAAAGGTCTGTATCTCTACTAGTCTTCATCACGTCCAGGTTGGAGTGCGTGCAATATCTTCTCCATCCCTGAGTATGAATCGTGCTTGGACTCCTGGAGCAATTGTCAGACCTGAGTGATACTCATAGACATTATCATAAAAGTCATCCAAATCAGTGCATCTTTTGAATTTAGTTGCCCACTGCCACTTCCAGGTTTCATACTCATCTGTTGCTTTAGTTGCAGAGGAGTAGAACCCCACCCAAGACTTCTTAAATTCTGACCTCCAGTGACTGAAAGTCTTTTTCACATTCAAGCGAGCGCAAGCCTTACCATCCTTTACAAAGAGTTGTAGGCTTGCATCGTAGCCCCTGATATGGACTGGCTTCTCTGCTGCGGGATTGCGGAACTCTCTGCCCCTGCACATCTCCTGTCCCACCGCTGTCCAGAAGCAGAACCACCTTCTGGTCTTATGCAGCCGGACCTGAAGGCCGGAGTTCAGGGGTACTGAGGTGTCGTAACTCCCTGATGCTCTGTCTCCAATTGACGTGAAAATGCTGCTGGTCTCCTGGTCCTCATTGTTCTTGAAAAGCACTACCATCACACCTTGGTTTAGAAAGTGTTCAGGAACATTACTCCAATGAATCCTGGCGTTTCCATTGTTGCCGGTAATCACCTGAAGTCTTGACGAATCTTGAAGTAAGAGATTTTGCCTGGTTTCAGGAATGTCAACGACCCAGTGATTTGGTGTGGTTTCTGGAATGTTGACGAAAAGATGATTTTGTGTGGTTTCTGGAATGTTGACGACAAGATGATTTTGTGTGTTTTTTCTGGCCACATGTTGACCTCTATAAGCTGGAGATCTGGATTGGTTTGAGGAAAGCCTTTCTTCGATCACAATAAACAACAGCAATCCTAGACAAGCAAGGTCCCCCAATGTGTTTCTGAGGTGCCTTAATTGGGAATCGTCAATGTTACTTCCAAAGTCCTCTCTGAGCTCGTACAGTGAGTTCCTTTCGTTTTCCCCCACAGAGAACTCTCTGATCTGTCTTATGAGGTTGGTAGTGATGCGGTAGGTGTTTGCTGGATCGTACCGTGTCCCCTGGCGTTGGGAAGACTCATAATGCTGTGTGATATACACCTGGTCTATCGTCGGCCAAGCTGCAGTATTATCTGTGTTCCGCTCCCTGACTCTGAATATGATCCGGTCCCTATTTCTTTCCTCATATTCCATCAAGTTGTGGAGGCGCTCAGTGACATAGGAGGGAAGTGCCATGGAGGTTGCTTGATTGAGATTGCCAAGAGTGTAGTACCGGTACCTGTACCTGGGATGTCCCTGAGGCAGTGGGTCCAGCAGCCTCTCATAGTTGCCATAATGATGAGAGCCATAATCTCCACTGTTTGGTTCAAAGGTCAACAGCATGGCATCGTTATTGTCAATGTCAACGGTGTTTGCAAACCAGTGGAGCAGCACAAGGCTGTGCTTGGGGACAGAATGGCCAAAGTTGATTTTCTTCAAATCATTGATTGTATTGAGCTTTTGAACAGCTGACGCAGCGGTCAGGGCAAGGAGCAGAATTAAAGAGCAAAGCGGGGCTCTTCCTGGCATGTTCATTTTCCTGTGGAGATTAAAAAAGTTATTGCTTCCATTCCTCATGTATTCAGTCTTAAATCCTTGATCCATACATTTATTCCTAACTGATACATATTAGAGCTGAACAATTAATAAAAAAAATATTGCAAGCGCAATATGAACAAATTGCAGAGGCTGCAATTCATTTGTTTAAGAGAGAGGGGTGTGGATCCAAAATGGATTTCTAAACTAGGTGTTTTAGTGCTCCGCATAATTTTTGGTCCATGAATCAAGTACATATTGGTGAACACCTATTTTATAAATCTATATATCTTTTTTTTTTATTTTTTTTTTATCAAAATCACTTTTTGAATCACGATTTTAAAGTTCTAAACAATTTATGACAAGAAAAAACACAATTGCAATATTCTGTCAAATAATGGCAATTCGATGTTTTGTCAATATCTTTCAGCCCTAATACATATAGGACAGGTTTTTAGATCAAAACATAAAGCTAAAACAAAACAAACTCTTTCAAATAGATACTGACTTAACTTCACATTCAGTTTACAGCAGAACAAACCTCATAAAGAACATGGGAATAGCTTGTTCCACTCATTCATGTTAAGCTGAATGAAAAAGTGATCTCTAAATAAGAACTCACCTGCTTTGGACTGCTGCTGTCGGATGTCTGTGTGCTGTGTCTGTCTGGGAGCAGGCTTACCTCATCTTGGCTTATTGTTTCACCAGAAATGAAACTAGTGAAGCAACTGGCTGCTGCTGTTTACAGGAAGTATCATAATGTTTCTGTTTTGCTGAAACCTAATTTTATTATTCCTGTAAAGAAAAGCAGTGGTGATGTTTGTTTAGTTTGGGTTTAGCAGTAATAAGTTAGCCTATATGCAAAGTTTTCTAGGTGTGTGACAGGAGAATATCTTTCAAAAGCTCGAAAGAAATAATTGGCTTGGTAAATTAGGTCACCTCCCATGTACTCATAATGTGGAGTGTTTGAATCCACCTTATAACTTTAACTTTATTTAATTCCCTCTCTCTTAGTTTTCCGGTCACTCTACAGTGCATGTACCATCTAATAACCGAGAATTACCATAGAAAAGATAACCGATCACTAAAGCTCAATGGCTTATAAAGTCGGTCTGTGAATCATCTGTAAATTTTATTAGCAAATGATGGAAATAAGATGGAAAAAAAGGTTAATGGCTTCTTGACTCATTTATCTTTTGAGGAAAGAAGTTTCTTTATTGTCAATTGTTTTATGTTCCTCAAGGAACAGAGCTGTAGAGCAAATCGGGTCATGTTCAGACATGTTCAGCCTATGTGGAGGTTTATAAAGTTATTGCTTGCATTCCTTATGCGCTCTCTTTTAAGTCCTTGATCCATACATTTATTCCTAACCGATATATATATTAGAGAGGTTGTTGTCAAAGTACAAGGTAAAACAAACCTGAAACTGAAATAGGTTAAATATCCATAAATAATCCATATTCCATAAATAAACATTTCCCATTCACATTCATTTTACAGTAGAACGAACCTCATCAAGAACATGGGAATAGCATGCTCCACTCATTTATATTAAATGGGTGCTAAACTGAATGAAAAAGGATCACAGGATAAAAGAACTGACCTGCTTTAGATTGCTGCTGTCGGATGTGTGTGTGTTGTGTCTGTCTGACAGTAGGCTTACCTTAGGCTCGTCTTAGCTTACTGTTTCACCAGAAATGAAACTAGTGAAACTACTAGAAGCGACTGTCTGCTGGTGTTTACAGGAAGTAGCATGTACAGTTGTTGTGCTGAAACCAAGCGACCAAAACCACGGGTGAACTTTGAAGCCAATATGGAAGTGGCAGCAGCAGCAGTTCTTCTAACGTCCGCTAGGGGCTGCCTCTAAAAACACTCCAAACCCAGCCCAACTCCATGCAAGTCAATGGGACCACAACCCAACTTCTCGCTAAAAATATAAAGTCCTATTTTTTCCATAAGAGGTTATGGTCTCAGCAGCTAATTTCGCTTCTTTTTATGTGTCTCCTTGTGGCGATTTTCAAAATAATTGTGTCATTAACAGGATAAAACGGATATAACACGGGGTTGTTTCGGGTTGCCAATTATGGGCCAATAGTAGGCGGTGCTGCGTCTCTGCAGACAACCCAAACTCCACTCCCTCCACCACGGCTCCACCCTTTCCCGTGCTTTGGCTCATCCGGCTCCAAAACAGACGGCAACCGTAAACACAACCTCCAGGTTTCAAAACGGCCTTTCAGAAGCCAATGGGTGACGTCACACTCACTAATGTACTGGTGGCTTGGTAGATCCAGCTAACTTTAACTTTATTTCATTCATTCTCTCTTTTCCAGTCATGCTACAGTGTAGGCCTATATCTAATAAGAGAGAATTACCATAGAAAGGTTACTAAACCTCAATGGTTTATTTTGTTTTAAAGTCAGCCTGTGAATAATCTGGGAACTTTATTAGTAAATGGTGGAAATAACATTTAAGATGAAAAAAATGGTGACTGATTTGTCGTTGTCTTACGTTTATTTATTGTTAGTCTTTTTTTAAGGTATAATAGCAATTAAAAGGAAGGCTCAGGAGGGTTTGTTTCTGGAGAACTAGAAACGTACTATCTTTGATAGCATGTCCTGTGGTCTCAGGTGAGAGGGTCAGGGTGATTAGGATTATGTAGCAGGAGCCATCTAGTTATAGGATTCCTTATAGGAAAGTATACAAATCTTCTAGCCTACCAAAGCATGCTGAACTCACTGTATAGTGAACCATTGTCGTCTGTAGTTCTGTAACATTGTTTTTTTTTTTTTTTAGCAGCTCTGTACAGCTGCTCCCCTCCCACTGCTGCAACTCTACCAGTAACCAGCAGGAGATGCTGTCACACAGGTGGTTGTCCTCACACACCTGGAAGATGGCAAGCTTGGAGCTCATAACAGCTTTATGTCAGTGGAGACATTTAAAGCCCATTATAGGTTATAGTTATAAAGTGATTATACTGTAAATCAGTTGTCTGCATGGATAGATGACATGTTTTGATGTCTCAAGCTGCGCACAGTGAGCTCTGTGGTGTATGTTTGAGATCACGGACAGTGCCCTCTTTGCCTGTTTACCATAAATCCTCCAAACCAAGGAAGCACTTCCTCCTTTCCCAGAGAACTGGATTCATGTGACACCTCTGTAAACACACAAGCACACGCATCCACGCAGACACACACATGCATGCACATACACAAACTCGAGTTTCACTTGATATCCTGTATGGAGGCTTTGGTATTCCCTTTGGACAAGTCAGAAAGTCAGGCAATAATAGGGGAGTCAAAAAAACACACAAAGGAAACATTTAGTTCCTTGTGGTCAACTCCCACATCTTTCACATGGGCAGCACGAGGGCATCATACAAACTGTACATCCTTGTAGCGCTCTCTTTCCTGTTTTTTCTTCTTTTGCATCTACGCTACAACAATGCAGCTTTACATGCTGACATTTTCAGTGGAATTTCACTTTTCTCAAAGAGGAAGTGATCATGTTGTGAGGGTGTTGTACGGCAGAAGTGAAGACAGGACTTGACTGACCTGATTTTCTTTGCATAAATTTACCGTTTACAGTGCTCACACAGTCTTTTTGGGGGTTTTCCCATCCATGTTTTTTGGAGCAAAGGTAGCCCTGTTGATTTTTTTTTTCTTCCTCTTTTTTTTGTCCTTCCTTCTCTCCCTCTGCCGGGGGCATTGCAGCCCACTGTATACTGACTTGGGGAAACCTGTAGTGCACAAAAAGGCCTTTCCCTATTTAATACAGTTATACACACAAATGCTCGCACACAGCATACACCTCACTCTGTCCTTGCTCTGCACATACCATAGAGGAAAAAGACCAACCAGTGATCCATTTACTATAAAGCACCCAGTGAGTCATGCTAGTTCTATCCATCATGTTTCTGTGTTATGAAAGGCCTTGGACAGCTGCGAGGAACGCTGTCAGGGGTCAGCCAGGCAGCCCCATGCTCCGCCTGCCAACACATGACACCATCTTGGCTCTATCTGGCCCAGAAACATCAGCCTTGGAGCCCCCGCTATTGGCTTTCTGGCACTGCGTCCCCCCTCTCCTCAAAATGAAGATCTTTTATCTGAGAAGGCCGCGTCCTCAGCAGGGCAGCTACTCAATACTGAAGGAGCATGCCAAGTTGTGTTTGATCAAACAAATGATGGTTGGATCGCTCTGCATGCATGCAGGGTTCATTTGGGAGTCAACCGCTTTTAGGAGAAGCAGTATTTCGGAGGGGAGGGAATGGAAAAGGCGATCTTTTTTTATCGTACAAGATGTCTTTTTTTTTTTACCCATTAATAACATCTGTAAAGTCTAGTATCAGCTTACAGTGCTTTAGGGTTGACAAGGACAAAGCTACAACCTGTGCTGAATTATGTGTGTGTGTGTGTGTGTGTGTGTGTGTTGGGTATCAATGAAGAGGGCGTAGCAGTGAAGGGCAAAGAAGTTTTACACGCTGAACCCTGGGGACCTCTGACAGAAAAGCTCAACTCGGGGGTTTGGGGTAATAAAGAGAAAAAGAAGCCTGAATTGTTAGCAAGACAGAAAGAGAGAGAGGCCCCCGAGAGGCTGTGACATGAGAAAGAGGCGAGAAAGTTTCTCTGTTCTGAGCTCACAGTTACTGAGTGAGTATTTGCACAAGGCTGTTAGCCCATTCCCTGCAACATCTGTCTTTTGAAACAACAGAGTAACTGTACCATTACACTATTTCTCTTACAATCACTTTAAGTACTCACACAGCACTGTGTGCAATTCTAGATTAGGCCGCTGAAGCACTGATTTGCATTAATTTTTGTTTAACACTGGAGGGAAAAGGCAAAGGGCATGTTGCCATTGTTTACCTCTGTTTACTCAAGATAGATTGATAGATCATGTGTCTCGTCTTTTTCCTCTTTCAATTCAGTACAACTCGCTCTACCTCTGGCACTGTAAAGATGTATGGTAGGACTAAGACTGTGCTTGTGAAATATCCTCCCACAGTAATGTCTGCATCACCCAGGGGTTTCTGGATGCAGTAATGCTCAGTAAAGAACCCAGGGACAGGTCCAATCTGGACATCAGCAACTCCATTGGGAAATGCTCTCGGAAACGGCGCCAAAGCAATCAAAAACCCAACATGCAGAGTCCAGCAAAGGCCTTCTAGCTTCTAATACCACTAAAAACCCCCGTCAGTTTATCTACTTATCGGTCTCTCCTCTTTAAACACAGGGCTTTTACTGGGGCGCTAAAGTGGAGTTTCAGAGAGAAGGAGATGAAAAGGGAGGGAGGGCAGAGAACGAAAGGTTTTAAGACTGGGGGCCTTTAGTTTAGGGAAAATGTGAGGTTTCCTGCATTGTAAAACTAAGTACACCCAGGGTTTATTTGAGCTCCATGTTTGGTAAGACCTGATGTGGCCATGTGTATGTATGTGTGTGTGAGGTTTATATGTTTTTATCTTAATATGTGAGAGGTGGGCAGGAGGTTGTGTTTGTGTGCGTGTGTCTGTTGGGGAAGGGGTCAGTGGGATATGTTGGGATGGAGGCGTTTTTTGAATGCCCATAATCGTTCTTCAGATTAGGTAGATGGACATGGTATAAATTATGAACTGGGTGGAGTGGGTATGCAGCACTCATGTGCCATACAGGCTGTGCTGAGAGAACGGTTTATCTTGGCAGCTAAGTCTGTGTAATGGAATGAAATAAATCCACCTTTCCAGCCTGTTTTGGGTGTATTTGCTGAAACGCGACTCTTCATCTCGAGGAATGCAGGTGCTGCTCTGTGTGTGTGTGTGTGTGTGTGTGTGTGTGGCTGTAAGGGTGCACTCAAGCCCCTGCCCTTATGGTATGTAATTACCCTTCCTGTGAGGCTAGAGACAGCTGTTTCCTCTGCTCTTTAATCACACAAATATACATGCACCATAAGAATACTACTCTACCAAAGTAATTGGCTCCCTCAGCTCCCTCAGGTTTAAAAAAAAGTGAAGGCGTAGTTGAATTTCGAACTATTCTACAAACATTCAGCTACTGTTGAAGTAGCCTACTTTTAACTTTGCATTCATTAATTGTTAATTTTCAGCCTTAAAATTACATTCTTCTCTCAGGATTCCCCTCAAAAGCAACATACAGTATAAACCATGTTGGGGGGGGGAAAAATGTTCCTTCATTTATTGTTCAATATTTCTAAAATTAAAAATGACTAGGCCTACATCTTCAAATGCTATATTGATCTTGTAATTGCAACAGAATGACCTTTACTTCATGCCAGCAATGTTTTTGATTGGTGGGAAAGTGAAGAGTTAACTGAAGCTGTGTGTGAGGATGTTTATCCTTGGGCTGAACAATATTGCCAAATCATATTTCAGTTCATTTGTTGTTGTTGAATTTTGCAATACTTCTAGACCCAGCTTTGTTTTAGTGCCCAAGTGCAAAAGAACAAATTTCCATTACTTCTATGCAGATTCTGCAGCTCAAAAACATTTCCCGTTGTGATTTGTCTTTTAAAATTGTCATACTGTGTACTGCAGTATTCTCTAAAACTGTGCAGCCCTGGTTCATGGAGGGCTGTTATATCCCTAAAGAATTGAGCACCAAAATGGCCTTCTGCCTCTGAACTCACAGGAAAAGATGGTCAGATCACTAAGAGGTGTTTTGGTGAAGGGAATCCTGGTAGTCTGGTGTCTCTAAGGGTGTGTGTGAGTGGAATGAGTGGGATGCGGTGAATGCAGAGCCTGAGGAGGAGAGGAGAGGGTCAGGCCAGGTAATTGGTGGTCATAAATTAGCCCTGGTGTTTTGGAGATAGACATTCAGCAGGTCCAAAGGCTGTAGTCAACCTCGGTACAGACACGCACACACAATCTTTCTCTCTCTTCAACCTAATCTCGTTTTGTTAACCCTGTCCTGCAACTCGACAGCTTCTCTTTCATTTCATTGTTTCATGTCTCTCTACTTTGTTTTCCTTTTAGTTTCTTTTCTCTCCCTCAGTCCCGCTCTATCTCTGCGAAAGATCACTTTTGTGTGCATACGGGTCGGGGGTTGGGAGAGGAGGAGGCGTGTGTGTGTGTGGGGGGGGTGATCAGTGAAGGAAGTGGGCGTGTCCTGCTCCCTTGCGTCCTGTGTCACATGACGGGGGTGGGTGGGAGGGGCAGGCAGGGAGCTTCCAGAGCCAGCAGAGTCTGGCCTCTCACTGGAGCGCTGCACTTCGGCAGGGGACGACACATACACACACACACACACGGTGAGTGTTCTGCATACCGGGAGAGTACGTGTGGGTGGGTGTGTGCATGGGTGCGTGTGTGTGTTAGAAAGAAGGGAGGTTGAAGGAGAGGGAGTAAGTCATGCTCTCGCAGGGTTTTTTTTGTTTGCTTGTTCTATTGTTCTTTTTTTTGTATGTTACTCATTTTCCCTGTACACTGTTTAGTTTTCTGTGGTTTTCACATACTTTGGTTGATATATCTCTGTACTCCTTCCACTCTTGGCTCAGGAGCCCAGCTGTTTGTGTTTGTCTGAATATGTTTGTTAGCTGTTTTAGCTGGAGAGAGTGTCATGTTTGATATGCATGTCAGTTGTGTTAATGTTTTGGCTGCAGTGAAAAGTGGCTTTGAGTTGAGCAGTGGGTTTGAATTTAGGAGAGAAGGTAGTCAATCATTGTTCTGGACATGCACTCAGGTTGTGCATGTTTCCCATTTACGTGTGTCTCTGTGTGTGTGTGTATGTGCGTGCATGTGATTGTGGATGTGTAATTACCATTGTTCAGGTTTTGTATTCCCCCTGTCTTTGATCCCCTAAATGTTGTGTGTGTCTGCTCTGTTGCAAGCCTTGTAATCAATCCGTCCTTGCATAACACACACACACACACACACACACACACACACGCACACGCACACACACACACACGCAGAGGGACGTTCCATCATGTTTCAGCCCCCACTCTGTTTGAATTCACTTTTTTGTGTTTTTCCATGTTTTCCCCCTCCTGACGTTGTCCACACATGGGACTTGTTCTGCTTGTTCTGCTCTTTCTGGGAGTGATCCATTACCAGAACATACACAGAGCACTCAGAAGTGTGTGTGTGTGTGTGTAGCAAAGTGTAAGATTAGCTCCACACATGTGGTCAGTGGGCTTTACTGTGCATGCAAGGGAGTCTTTTAGTTTAATTTCTACAGTGGAAAGTACAATGAAGGGATCTTTTTAGTTTATGGTAATCGGTGGAAAGTAGTCCTTATTCTTTTCCAGTGGGAAATGCAAGGTGTCGAATTTTGACCGAAATCAATGGATGTTCTTTTTTTGTTCCTGTTTTTGAGCCGTTTCTATTGACCTTGTACAGCTCGAGTTTCATTTTCAAGTTTCTTTTTCATCTGCACTTTTCTCATCTTTCTAAACTCTGACTCTCTCTCTCTCTGTGTTTAGGTTCAGAGAGTGGTGGTGTGAGCCATAGTAAAACTGACTATGTGGCAGTAGTTCAGACAGACCTCAGCCCCAGCCTCGTATTATCTAGGTTTTGTAGTCCAGGGTTGACCTGTGGCATACGAGGCAGAGCTCCCTGACCATATCAGCCAGTCCCAAATTGATGGAAAACAGCAACCATTCCTCACCTTTTTAGAGAGTCAGCCGCCTCTGGTTTGCCTCACAAGTATACATGAGCGCACACACACATGCACATGCACACACACATACACACAGTCAGAGTTGAAAGGAGCTCTGTTGTGGCCCTTGTGCATTGCCAGGCGAGAACAGACAGTGGCCTTTCACCAGTGTTTGATGGGACGCTGGAAAGGTCGTCATTACCTTCTGTATCGTGTGTGTGTGTGAGAGAGAGAGAGAGTCAGCCAGTCAGTCAGTGGGGTAAGATAATGTATCTGTTGTAGCATTCAGCATCATAACTTTGAAATGCTAAATATTTCCTGAATGTGATCTGAGCTCTGAAATATGAGATTGATAAGGTATCAGCTCATAGTTTGAGCACTGCATTCTTGGAATAGCTAGTTTTTGTTTTTTAGTGTGTGTGGATACACATGTGTTTGTGTTTATCATAAGGTAGGTTTGTGTTTGTATGTAGCTAGAAGTGTAGACTGAGTGTTTTGTTTTTCACTTTCACTTTATTATTAGACTTGTGTCATATAGAGTTTGGAGATAAAACTTAAAAAAAAAGATTTAAATTTTTTTTACTGTATATATCCCAATTTTGAAGTGACTTTTCAAGTCCTAGAATTGATTACATGAGCACATATTGTACATGAGGGATCAGTCAAAAGAAAAAAATATTTGATTTGAACTTTCTTACACACTTCACAATCAGGAAATCTGATGAAGGTGACTCACTGGAAATGCTGATACTGTGAGATGGGTCCAAAACATTGTGGTATCATCAGGTAATGTATATTATAAACAGGTTCCAACAATTTAGGGAGTTATTGGCAGACCGTAATATCCACGATGATGTTTTCTCACTTTTTTCAAGACTTGGAGCACCTGTCAGAGGAATAGAAAAAAAAAATAGACCTTTATCGCCACACATCATGGGCTAGTGGAAATCGCTTTCTGTAAAGCATGATGGTATGGCATGGAATAGATCAGCTACATACATGGACACATAACAGTAAGTAGTAACAACAATCAACACATAATGGGTATATACTGAACAAACACACTGTCATGCAGAACAGCACATAATGCAAGACAAGCCGGTAATGTAAATGGCATCAAAAATGAAGTACAGGCATTAAACATAGAACAGTGTCCTGTTAGTGGGGAGGAAGCTGTACTAATCATGACTTATAATAAGTGTTCACCTGCTTTTAATGCAGGCAAATATAATAGAAATAATAGAAGATCACAGTTAGTTGCAAATTAACATTGAATGGTTTGGTTCTTGGCAATTGCCACCATGGTAGTGTTACAATTATTAAACACTTGCCCTGTGTATGTGGGTGAGTCACAGTCCATAAATACTGCACTGAGGCCTGGAGGGGACCAGAGAGAGGGGCTTTATATCACACACACACGCACACACACACAGATTGTGGAGTTTGTCAAAGGGCCTGAGGCCTCCCGCTGGTCATTTTGTTGATAGAATGATGAACGTGTGTGTGCATCTGTGTGTGCACATGCACATACAGTATACAGCGCTTGTTAGTGACTGTCAAAGAGGCCCTCTACATTTAGCTTAAGCCTCCTGATCCCAACGCTGAAAGAGAGATGAGCAGCCAGAGAGTGAGCTAACATCCAGATCTGAAGAGACTGCATACACCTTTTCTCTCAGTCATCTAAGCTTTAAGTAACCACAGCCTGTTTGTTAGATATGGATAGGTGCATGTACGGCACAAGTGTCACATGGACTCTAGTAATGATGACAGTCCCCATCCATTCCACACCGACAGACAGGATCACCTTACTGTGGGTCAATAGTCACAGAACACTGATCTATCTTGTGCTACAACTTCTAACTACACACCTGTCACAAGTCTTAATGACAGCTTACTTCACCCTTGTGACTGATGGCCTACCATGACGCAGGTATAAGTAGAGAACACTGCTAGCTGTCCATATATCTAGCCATATTGGAATGTTTTGTTAGTTATCAGTTGCAGATGTCTCTGGATTCACAATCACTTTATTTGCCAAGTAAAACTGCTGTTCAGGAATTTTTCTTGGTGATATCGGTGCAGAGATATATTGACAGCTGACATAGCAGCAGTACATACCGACACACATGGTGCAGGGACAGCAGAACCTCGCATTGAGCAAGAGGACAGTGCGGGACATACGATAGACAGTTGACTATACATATCACTCTACAAAAAGCATTCCATCACTGTATACATGTCATGCAGCTTGGCGTGCATTAGGTTGCAGCCATAAATGAGAGACCAGTAGTGCAGTGACTTAACATACCATGAGGTAGTTGTAGTGAGTAGGATGGAAGTGCATGGAGTATGTTCTGAGTCTTATGGCGCACAGGCATAGTTCCTGAGGGTAAAGTGTCATAGTGTATAAAGACTATTGAGGTCCATCCTAATGAAAATTCATTTGATTTTTAGTTTACTGTGACTCCAGCTAGCCTAGATACTATGTAGACAAACACAATTACACATGACAACTGTATGTTTACATGAGGTTGACTGCAGCTCTCTTGACCAGTGTCCCTGAGGTGAGGTATGTGTATGTGTGAGGACAGGGGTCAGATTCCTGAGCCCCCCTGGCCCTGTGGACCCATGCTAGCTGTCAGCCAACCATTTCACTGATACACTTTGACCCGAGCACTAAGATAAAGCACTACACTAGCTAGCTACCGCAGTCTGGCTAATGACCGTAACCACTCCTGTCAACGAGCCGCTATCAGATAATAGCTAGCCAGCTTATTATTTAGTCTCTTTGCAAAGAGTCCCAGAAAATGGGCAACTTCCTAATTCATTTAGCCTTTGTGTCAACTCGCATGGAAGTTAATGTTTAGCAATTGCTTTAGGCTTAGAATATTCTGGAACTGTCTTGGGCTTTAAACGAATTGCAGAGACACTTGTGTGAGGAATGTAGTATTGTGGTGGAATTGTTCATCTTGAATTTAGATGTGCTTGTGTGAATGTATGCACTTGTATGTTTGTTTGTACATTTATGCCTGCATCTTATCCATAATATATAGATGAAACTTTGAAGGTCCTTTTTTGTAGGCTGTGTGGTGTCGGAGGCAGAAAAAGCCTAGAAAGACAACAGCTCTCTTGTGCACCACCACAGTGTGGAGAAAGAACACATTCCACCGGCAGTCTAGACAGACCTGTGGGCTTCTACTGTCATTACTGCAATTTACAAACATTCCCCAAGTGTCTGCAAGAAACACTATTTGACGATGCTACTTGTAGTGACTTGGAGACAAGAAGAGTGAAGATTGAAAGTACAATCAGGATTGTTGCAGATTGATATGCCTTTGTTTTTACCTGTGGGGAGGTGACTTGTAGTTTATCATACATGCATTACAACATACTGTATGTACAAGAGTTTGAGCATACAACGCACATGCATCGTATAGGAGAAAGCATGCAACACACATCTGACATAGACACACACACAGCGTGTCCAGTGCCAGGTGACACCGTGTGCTAGTTGGGCCCTGCAGGGGTCAGAGGCCACATTTCTCCAGAGAGCTGAATGAAGAGGAGTATGGGAACAGGGCCTTGCTACACAAACACTCTGACTTTAATAACACAACAGACTGTGTTTGCACTGCCAGCACCCCAATTTCCCCCTTTTATTGAGGGATTCACTGTTGGAGGGTGGGAAAAATTGTGTGTGTGTGTGCGCCCCCCAGGGTCTGTCCTAAACTCAGATGGTCTCAGATGGGATATCTAATTGATTCTGTGCTGGAGGGCTGTTTGGAACCCTGATACAGTGTAATTAATGGCGTCTTTCATGTGTTTGTGTTCATGCGTGAATAAATGGGCACATGCATGCTGCCTCTCTTCCTTTTTGTATCTCTCTGTTTGCTCCTGTCATTATTGTTGCCCATGACTCTGTCAATGTTTTGCCCGGCATCTATTGCACGCTAAGCCGTCCTGGGGGGGGGGGATCCCTATTTGCCTCAGACCGCCCAAGGTTTCTTCCAAGTTTTCCTACTAAGGTTTCTCTTGGGAGTTTTTCCTTGTGTGCATTAGGGTCTAAGGCTGGGGGTGCCGGGTAGGTTAGGCTATGTAGAATAGGTAGATTGTTTGTCTTGCTAAAATCTGCTCTTGCCTACCTTGTGTTTTTCGCTATGCTTGTCCTATATAATTTTGTTCACCATTGATTGTGTTTAGTTAGATCTAGCTAGACACTTTCTCTGTAAAGTCCTCTGAGACATGCTTGTGATAAAGGGCTATATAAATAAACGAACTTGAACTTGAACATGCAGCCTATTCTACCTAGCTGATGCTACATGAGGTTCTTACTGCTTAATTCTACTTTAACTGCTTCATTTTGTTAGTGCCATCCATCAGTTCCTCTTAGGGTAAGTCAGCCATAAAAACCAAGCTGGAGAATCGCTCTAAGTGATTCTGGAAAGGCCTCCAAGAAGCCTTTTGATTTTTATCACAGAGAATAAGCTTTGCACTTCTTCACTTCCCACACACTTCTGAAGAAGCATTTGGGTCACCATCAGACATACAAGTAAAATGTGGCCATGTTAACATAAAACTTGACTGCCAATCTGCTTCCTTCTTTTCTTCCTCCTCTTTCTCTTTCTACTTGCTCTCCTGTCTGGGAATGTAAATAGAGGACAAGGAGCAGATGTTTTTAAAGTGGGCCCATAAAAAGATTTTGGACCAGAGTAAAGATGCATACGTCCCATTTAGTGGATTAGTCCATTGACGTGTGTTTGACATGGAGTTCCTGGCAAATATCTGGCCAACCCATGTCAACTTATTTACAGCTCAATTAAGTGCAGTCACTTGACACATAATATTGACACATATATTACAGATGTGTAATAAAGTAGGGGCTGTCATCAGTCATCCACTCTGCTAACTATTCTTGAGCAAGACACCGAATCCCTATCTGTACCAATGATGCTGTTCTGTAGCTGAGCTGGTAGACTGGCCTCCATGTGGAGGGGGGCAAGCAGAAAGAAAGCTTACTTACAGAGATCAATAAAGCATCTCTGAGAGGTTGATTTGATCTGCATTCATACGGAGATCATGGGCATCGTGATATATTACAGTAGTTTACAATCCATGGGGAATTTCCATACAATTTTTGCCATAGCCGTTTATAGTGACTGCTTTCACCAATCTATTGAGTGTTTAACTGTCCTACCAGCCCTCTCCCTCACGAATGCATTCAATCATGTCATGCCTGGTTGTCATTTACTATGATTGACGCTCATCTTTTTCCGCTCTTAGAAACCTCACTTTACAAGCAGAGGGGCCTGAGATTAGTGTAGCGTGCTACTTTTGTAAACAAATTTATTACAAAAGAGGCTCCACCTCCATTATGTGGAACTGGTTTTCTTTTGCTACATCAGACACTGCTCAAAGCACTGTTATTTGCTCTGTCATCTCCAAAACAAGAACATGCAGAAAGCTTTGTTGCTTAACATCTTACTCAAGTGCATGTTGGGAACAGACAAACAGCCAAAGGACTGACCTATGTTGCCTTGACAGGCTGTCAGAAATATTGTATTTAGTTGAGAGTTGAGTGCATGTGAACAACCTGACAAAGTGGTAAATATGACAGGGCAAGTCAGAGTTTTTATGATACCTGAATTACCCAGATGTGACATTTAAAGGGCGGATAGAAAGGGAACCATGTTATTGGTTTGCATTCTATTTAAATAATTAGCATTGTTTGTTTTTTTCACTCTGATTAACTTTTAGTTGTCACACATTTTTGGTTTTAATTAATTTAAACAACATGATTGCATTTTCTCCTCTTTATTCTGCTGCTGCAGCACAATGTAAGTCTGTGCTGCTTGATTTAACACAACAGCCACCAAAAAACTACTTTTGTTACAGAGTCCATGTTCTTATATTTCTGACCCGAAGGCACGACAAGTTTTGCTCATGACTTCCAAACTTGGAGCTTACAAGCGACACTTGAAGGCAGCATCAGACACTGTTAGCCAGTCATTGTTATGAGAAGAGAATTCCATATGAAAAGAAAAGCAAACACTGGCAAGAGGCAATGGCTGCTGTAATGGTCAACCTAGCAAAAGATGGTTGCTATCAAAACAGTTTAAAATGAAGGCCTCAATAGATTGCTCACAGTGGTTGACCCTCGGTACGAAATACATTTTTCTGAAACCGCTATTCCACGACTGTACTTTGAGCTGGCCTGCTATTTTCTTGTGGCAGTCCAAGATGTACAATGTTTTGGCACAATGACTGATTTATGGCCTAGTCATACTTCAGACCTCTGAGTATTACTGTTCTTTTCATTCGTAACTAGAAACTGTGCAGTGCTGGTTTACTTTTTGAAACTAGAATTCGTTAAAAAATAGGTCTGAAAACTTACATTGACCGATGCTGAAAGTCTTTAAGTTATTATTTAAAGTTTTGAGTTTAATAAGCTCAAGTTTTATGTTTTTTGGTTGTTGTTGGAATACTTTAATACTATAAGTGGAGTATTATATTGTTATCAGTTTTCAATGAATTGCAACTTGGCCTTAGAAAAGAATATTGAAAAATATTGTGAATGCATTTCATGAATCGTGAAAATATATGAAAATACTGTGATATGATATTTTGTCCATATCAGCCACCCCTAAAAGTGTCACATTAAAGGGAAGCAGTTTCTAGATTCAGAGGGCGTTAAGGATACAGGAGGCCGCCTCCTTCTAAATATGAACTAGTCTTGATCCAAGTTTCCAACCCTTTCTTCACCCTGGATTCCTCTCTTGCCATCCAAGTGAGTTCACACAGAGGGTCAAACCACTGGTTTGTCATGAGTTGACCAACCTCATTCTAACTCCTTTCCTAGACCTAAACTGGGAACATGGCCTCTGACCTGCTCGCCACGCTGTCAAGATCAACACCCTGGACAGTTGGAGCGTGGCCCCGTGGTTTTGACCACATCTACACTAAACATAGATGACACAAACAGTGTTCTTCATAGTTCTTCCTAGTTTCAGTGACTTTGAATAGTGCTCTAAGACGAGGTACATGCAGTGAACAGAGACATGTCTAGCTGGTTTCAACTGTATTTACAGCCCTATTTGGAGGCCTGTGTGTAGTTAGAGAGGAATGCCCCAGGCCCAGAAGTGGAATAAATCACAAACTGCTCTCGTCACACTGGTTTTCTTCTCTTTCCTCCCCTCCTCCTCCACGCTCCTTCCACTGTCCTCTTCTTCTTGACCTTATCTTTTCTGCCTCCTCCTCCTCGGTGCTCCCCCTCCTTTTTGGTTCCCCTCTTTTCTCCCTGCCACCTCCATCTCTACACTCCTGCCTTTGTCCTCGTCTTCTTGACTCCATCTTTTCTGCCTGCTTCAAATCCATCCTCCTGTCTCCTCCCTCTTCTTGTTTCTGCTCTTTTCTCCCCTCCTCCCACATGCTTTGTGGTGTAGGAGACTGCTGGCCGTATTTACAAAAAGCAAAGCAATCCGATACTGCACTGAACACTGAAAAAAAATATTCTTTAGTGCCTCTAATTGAAAACAGGATCACAGCGAAGTCCAGTGACTCATTCTCTGCTTTCCAATTTCTAAAATTAATTTTGCTGTCTTGCGGACTCAAAGGAAACACATTATTCATGCCAATTCCATCCCATAACTGGACCTGACACATGGGAAAACTTCATACAGAGGAGCATGACATGAGGATTGATATGATGTATGGAGCACAGTAATTTCCCGGAAACTAATTAGAAAGCGGCAGTGCTATTGCTCCATATTGCTCAACACTGATTGGCACTGATATGGCATATGGATACGATGTACCTGCTCAATTACTACTCATCTTTCACTTTCCTAGGGCAACCGAATGGTTTAGAAAGTTGCTACAGGTTTCCCATTGAAACTTAACATCTTTGTTGACTGCAGTTTCATCTGATGGGCAGGATGACAGTTAGCTTTGTTGTTTTACTCACATTGCTTTCACTGTCAGCAAAATGTGACAGAGGCTGACTGAAACCAGATCTAACAGTTTAGACGTGAGAACATTCACATCCAAACACACACACACACCCTCCACCAAACACATTAGCTCCCTGATGTTCCTATTTGGTCTGTCCGTATCCCTATTTGGCCTGGGATGAGTCTATATTTGGTCCGGCCGGGCCAGTATTTTGACTTTCTCTCCCCTGTGTTTGATAAGGTTGAGGTTATGTCCACCAGCTGGTACGCCTCCACAGCCAGACATTTCTCATGTGGAGGTTAAAGGTCACTTAACATTTATAGGGTCATGCTCCAACCGGCTGTCTCCAGACACCTGTGTTTACTGGATAAGAACCATTACAGTTTCCCAGCACCTTGGCAGGACATAGTGGAAGAGGTTAAGGTGATGATTGCTTAGTGTTGAGCAACAGCTCTGATAAATGGTCCACGAATCCAGTTGTCATACAATAGGCTGCTTCTCAGTCTTCCACCATTACACCAATGGGATATCTAGATTAATAGTATAGGTTGGTTAGGATTTAGGCGTTGAATGGATCAGGGTGTCATATTGGTTCATGGGGTCAGTGAGTTCAAGAGACATCTTTCTGACTTTATTCACTTACAAAACAACACCACTGGATTGTATAAAGATAAAACATGTTGACACGGTACGTTTTACCTGAAGCCTGACATTCTCATATCGGCGTCGCCACATTGTGGGTCTTTTAGTTTATTGGATATGGCAACACAAGACTCCAGTTGTTTACTACCAGTAAGGAAAGTGATTCACTGTTGGGTTGAGCTGGGTTTCCCACAGTAGAGGTCCAGGACTTGGCATAGTGAGACCTGTGTGCCTTTGTGTGTCGTGTGTTTGCCAAGTAGTTTATAGTGTTTGACACTACTCTGACCTCCACAGATGGGCAGTGTGCATTCAACAAGGACAGTTAACGATGCTTTGAAGAGCCTTGCTTCTCCTGTCTTGGAAACCAGCCGATTAAGATGCAGGACACACAGGCACACAAAAACTCTCTCTCTCTATTTCTCTGTCTTTCTTGCTCATTAGCTTGCTTGCTCTCACTTGCTTGTATGCTCTCTCTCTTGCGCGCACACACAAACACACACAAACACACACACACTGATTGAAATGCAAGTGACAGAGTTTCTCCACCCACACAAGAAGATTAACGCGTTTACTATTTGTTAAACAAACCAGAGTAATTGTTAGCATTAGTCTAAGGCAGCGTTATTCTCAATACCCTATAAGGGTACTTGAACAAGGAAATCAGGGATTTATTTCAGGGCTAGATCCCGTATCAAATAAAGATAATGGTCTGTACACATAAGGCTTTTAAGAATTGAAAGGGATCGTCCGCCAGATCACATGGCCATGTAAACTTGGCCGTGACATCAGCATCAGAGTTTATACTGAAAAGATCCTCTATTGTCTTACAATAGAACCTGGCCGTGGGTCATTTATTTTACTGTTTTGCTGTTGTAGTTGCTGTTGGAAGATATTTGACTACACTGAGGCCAATATCTCAATAGTATCTCTTCACCACATTCATTCTATGTCAAGTCCCTGTGATGCTGTGTTGGTGTCCTGCCTCAGGCCAAGCCCTGTTGTAGTGGCCCTGCATGCCAAGGTGTGCTAGCTGCTAGGCAGCATCTCAGCTTACAGCACATAGCTGACATAGTGGAGTGGGTGGAAGAGAGGAGAAATGGGAGGAATGGATCAGAAGATCAGCAGTGGCTAGCAGAGGGAGAAAAGGAATGAAGGGTGTGAGGTGGATGTAAAAGTAGGTGAGAGGAGGGGAGTGGAAGAGCAGAGAGGAAGACAAACTGGAGAACAATTATAAGGTTAAAGATAAAAGCCAGAGGAGCAATGCAGGAGAGGAAAGGGGAGAAGGAGTGATGTGAGAGGAAAACAGAGTGGAGTTGAACAGGAGTCAAGAGGCGAGGATGAGAAACGGCAACGGTGGAGAGGGACAGAAGAGAGAGAGAGACAGATAGAGAGGACAGAGTCTGAGTGGAGAGAGGAAAAGGGTGAGGTTAGGAGAAAAGACGTGAGTGGATGTATGGGAGAGGAGAGGTGGAGGGCACGCAGTAAGTTGCTGAATGATTGCTGGAACAGGATGGGGAAGTGGTGAAGGAGGCCAGGAGAGCTGCTTCCATAGGTGGGTCTCTTTGACACACACACACACACACACACACAACAAGCAGTTTCATAATGGCACATAATGAAACACTTTATAAAACTAGGACTTGTTGAATATGAACTAGTGTTAAGTTTCTATCCACTGCAGTGTTATTCCTCACTGAATTTCTTCCATTAATCAGCACAGTGTCAGTGTTAGTTATGTTGACTTTAGAGTTTCTACCCACAGTAACACTATTCCCCGTTAATTTCATTCCCTAACTGATGGAGAATTGAATGGAATTGGCGAGTTGTCTGGATTTCTTCTGTGTTTTTTCTCCTGGATTTTTTTTCCCTGGATTTCTTCTTTATGTGTTTTTGTGTTTTGCTGTTTGTCTTGATGCATAGCAGGCCAAGTGTTTTGGAGTAGAATTTGTGCCTGTGCTGGAATCCAATAGCTGTTAAATTCTTGGCTGCTAGCCCTGACCGCACCAAGGGGAGCTGACGGTCCTTGTGTGTGTGTGTGTGTGTTTGTGCGTGCTTGTATTTTTGTGTGCTTGTACTTGTGTGTGTGCACAGGTCAGGTATGTATGTGATCAAAAGAAGGAAAGGGTGAAGTGTGTATGTGGTCATGGTGACCGTCCTGCTCCATGCACAAAATCAAACATGTACAGTGTGATAGTGTGTGTATGTGTGCGTCAGCAGCAGCGAACAGCAGTGTTGGGCCAGGCTAGCTGTGTGAGTGGATCGGGTTTCATCCCTAGTGATCTCTCTCTTTTCCACTCTCTCATCAACAGGACACTAACACTGGATGGGGGGTTGGGGGTGGAGAGCGAGGGAAAGGGAGGCCTTGTGAGGGGTAGCAGCTACACGTACTCCACTGTAAAGAGTGTGTGTGTGGTTGTGTCTGCTTAACAATGTGCACAGTCAGTGTAGGTTCGGTGTTAACATACAGAGTTACAGCCGCTTTCCGCATGCATACTGGTGACCACCACTGTTCACAGACCACAGTAAGCACGTTAAAACTGACTTTTGTGACTTTTATCTGACTGGACTTATACCTCATACATCTTGTAGACCTATCACACTCCACAGAAAGACATTATGCTGATCATATGAATAGAAACTGTATGGCTAACCCCCTGCCAAGTGCCTAATACTTTGAGAATGTTAGCTTCTAATGGTTTTCTTTTCAGTCAAGAGCCTGTGTTGGCATAAGACCAGCTGTAATCCATGTTTGACAGTCCAGAGGTGTATTTTTTTAGGTGTGTGTGTTGTTGGTTTAAGAAGCAGGCTAAAGTAACTAAACAGATTTCCAAGCAGCTTCCATTCCAATTACTCAACATGTGGGAAGAATTAATGAGACAGCAATTTACCAGGTCGTTTCATGTGTATTGGGATTTTCATTGGTGAGGAGATAGCTGATGTCGTAGTTCTGGTGCAGGTTGACAGTGTGGAAATGAGTTCAGATTCTTTAAGTGTTTTTCTTGTAATGTGTGTGTGTGTGTATTCCGATACCATACTGTGCCATGCAAGGAGGAAATGGGAGTTTTTTCAACTCTTGATGCTGATAGATTTCACCCTCTCTCTACCACTTCCTCATCCTACTAACCCTAACCCTAACTCTCCTCTATCTGTCCATCATCTCTCCCGCCTCTCATGCACCGTCTCAATCCCTCCATATCACACCCCAACCGACACCCTCCTCTCCCTCTCTGTCCAACCAGGGCCGGAGGTGATTCCCAGCTACAGCAGCAGTGCCATGTCTGAGGCGGCGGTGCCCGATGCCATGATGCCCCCAGCAGCAGGCAGCCTGTACGGGGAGAAGGCCGGCAGCCCGGCGGTGGACTTCAGTTACGTGGGCATCGACGCCATCCTGGAGCAGATGAGGAGGAAGGCCATGAAGCAGGGTTTTGAGCTCAACATCATGGTCGTGGGTGAGTAGAGAATGGACACATGTACACACATTATTGTTACAGTTTACTTTTCAGGTATCTTTTCCAGAGTGATTTTGGATAGGTGAGCTGGTAGGGGTTCACTGTCTTGCTCAAGGACACTTCGACAGGACACATGGCTGTTGATGGACATGTTGGCTGTTTTCGGGGATTGAACTTGAGACCCTCTGGTTATGGGACAGTCTAACTGCTAGGCCACACATATGTATCCACACATACGTAGTGACATACTGTGAGTGTTGCACTTGTAATCATGGAAATTAGTGAGTTCTCTCTCTCTCTATCTCTCTGTCTCTCTCTTTCTCACTCACACACACAATATGAGTCTTGTCAGCCCTCCTGTAAAGAATCATACAAGTGTACAATCAGACTCGGAAGTCATATTTCAAGCAGTACCATCATTACCACAACACTTAAACTTGTGTTCATCTGAGAACGACTTCAGTCAACTGTTATGCATCTCCTGTTATTCATGTCTTGTACTGTATCTCTCTAATCAAGCCTTTATGGAAAATGAAGGCTTCAAACTCATTTTAATAAGCAGCCACACACAGTAGGCCTTCAAACTCCCTCTTTCCCACTGCACCCTCATCACTGTGATCAGACACCTTTAAAACGGGGGCTAATTACACACACACACACCTCCACAGGAGACAGGCCACCATAAAACCCATGCGCCTCCTTGTGTCTCCTTTGGATGATTTCGCGCCGGTTGGTCTGTGTTTCATCCTCAAATAAAAAAGCTTGGTTTAAGATGCAGCCCCGGGGCTGAGACAGACTTGTGTAAAGTAGTGGAGACAATGCTAAACAAAGTTAAACACACTCAGTCTCCATGTACGGGGTTTTGCATTCAAGGTGAAATTAGACTCCACCTCTGAAAAAAAGAGCAGAGCAGGAGGGAGAGACTGGGTTAGTGTCGTTGTTTCTCTATGGCCAAGAGAGTACTTTAGATATTTGATGTTTCTCGAGGATAATTTATTTACAGATTCTCTAAAGGAGACTAGTTAAAAAGGTGAGATATAGCCTATAGAGAAATGTTGTGTACAGAATGTCAATGCCCAATGTCAAGCACCAATTTAGCACTTTCCTGGGATATTTATTACAAATTATTTTGACCAGGTTGTTGACAGAAGACTGCTTTCTAGTACCATGGCATTCTGTTAAACCAGTATATTCAGAGCAGCATGTTACTGTAGGAGGACAAAATATCCCAAAAATGTACAAAAGCAGTGTCAGACACAGGTTATTTTTGAGGAATCTTTGTCTTTATCTAAGGGGGGTTAGAATCTGTTTTGTGTGAGTCTCCCCAGTTAGTGATATCATTACTAGTATGAGAGCGTATGACCGTATGAATCAATAAGTTAACTTGGTGTCCTCAAATAACCTTTTTTTTTTTCAACCCAGTAGCTGGTTCAAATGTTATGGCAGATTCATGGATAGAAGCAATAATTCACTTGTGTGTGTGTGTGTGTGTGTGTGTGTGTGTGTGTGTGTGTATATATATATCTGTGCGCAACACACATCCAATCCCCATGTTTTATAATGGATTGGAGAGTTGAATTGTTGACACTGTGCTGTTTATCCAGCACATTAAATCCAGCTACTGTGAAATGTTTGGCATTTATTGGCACTGCGCACACTGAATGGCCACACACACACACACACACACACACACACACACACACACACACACACACACACCAAAGAAACACACACACTCTCTCATACACATAGCTTGTGATATCCCTCATGTCCTGTCATCCACGCTCCCTATCAGTTCACTGACACAGCGGGTCATAACCCAAGGGGAAGTGGGATGGGGAACATGTATGTTTCTGATATCTATAATAACTGCCATCCAAATGATCCATAGTGATGTTTTTTAAGAGGATGAATCACACATTTCTTAGTCAACCACAGAGACACTTTGAGAAATATAGCTGAGACCATTAACTGTCAGGGAGAGGGTGGAGGCTCAAAGTTTTATAGTAGATAAAACGTAAATGTGGCATGTAGTGATGGTCCCAGTCAGTTCTCAAAGCTCTGGACACCAGCATGAATGTCTTGCATAAAAATCCACAGCTGTTGGGATCTGTATCTATAGATCCATGTTTGCATGTAACACGCGCTGCTGATTTTGTGTGCGTGCGACTGTGTGCTTGAGTGAGTGTGTGTGTGTGTGTGTGTGCATAAACCAGTGAGGTTCTCGATGTTGACTTAACTCGAGGTTGAACTGTTGATGTTAACTGCCCAGTGGGCCCCTCCACACTCCTATTCATTAACCCGTGGTGATGTTCACATCGTGTCCAAGGGCCACAGATGGTCCCATCCAGACAGACAATTATTATGGCCCACAGATGGGGATGGTCGCTGGTTCATCAGCTTCTATAATCAGACTCAATCTATCTAGTCCAGATGGAGAGCATTATACTGTATTAGCTCACTGCAATATGAACTTCCAGGGGTCACTGGTGCAACAGCCCTCCAAGAAAAAAAACAAGCACGCATTATAGTAATGTATTGTCAGTTGTCGTCATCTGGTTTATCTCCAAATGACAGACGGTGATCCACTTTTAGAAACTAAAACAATGTTTTTACATTCAGGTTTCTCTCTTTCTTCCCCACAAAAGCTACCTGCTTCTCCATCTTAACTTTTGTTTGTTGGTCACATGGCTGCACGTTGCACATTCAAAGGTTGTGATTAGTCACATGCACAATTACATGATTATTAAGCGTGGAAACATAAAATGTCAACATACAATTATCTATGATTAATTGTACAACCCTATTACATATCAGTATAATACATTATCCAAGTTTCTTGACTTGTTTTGAAAAAAGTGGTGTGCTTGGATCTAATCCATCTCTTTGATGGCCTGTTTGGGTTTTAGTCGTAAGTGCTGATGGCTTTGCTGGCAGTGTTTGTGCAGACACAGACACCTGCAGCTTGTCACTGCTGCAGCCAAACTGTCTGCTGAAAGCCTGTCCCAAGCTTCAAACTGCCATAGAAGAGATAATCACTGGATCTTGTCTGGATTTATTACTTCACCATATGGGCTGTTTTTGTGTGTAAAATTTCTGCACTTCAGTAACTACAATCAGTCATTGGAGATTAGTTTTCTCATGGGAATGTGAATTTTGTGTTGATGTTTCTAAGGTGTGTATGCATCTCACTGACTGTCTGCCTGTCTGTCTGGCTTGTTGCTTACAGGACAGAGCGGCCTGGGGAAGTCTACCCTGATGAACACGCTGTTCAAATCTAAAGTGAGCCGTAAGTCGGTGCTGGCCACGGCCCAGGAGAAGATCCCCAAAACCATAGAGATTAAGTCCATCAGCCACGGTACGGCCCGCTCCCGCCCCCTTTCCTGCACCCCTCTCTCTCTCTGTACCCCTTCTGTCTGGCTTAATCCTTCTTTTCTTTCTATCTTTGTGTCTGTGGGTCCGTCAGCCACAATACACCCCTCTCCCACACTCTGACATCCCCTCATATCTCTGTACCTTTTCCCATCTGTCTTTATCTTTTTCCCTCTGTCACAGACAGAGACAGTCTGGTCTATCTGCCACAGTGAAGTCTTTCTCACACACTGCTTCTCAAGTTGCTCTAACATCTGTCATCCCTTCTCTCTCTCTACTGTCTTTCTCTTCTCTTCTTCTTCTCATTTGATTCTGTTTCTCGGCTCTAATGTGTGTCATCTCTCTCCCCTCTGATTCCCTTTCTTCTATCTCTATGCACACACACACACACTTACCACATTAGTGCTGAAATGTGTTTCTACCAAATTATCTTTTCTCTTTATCACTCATTATCCTCACTCATATTTCACTCTGTCCGATGTTTTTCTTCAGTGACCTATGAGTTCTCATCTCTCCTTAATCCTTACATTTAGGCAGGGCAAAACTCTATGAAGTACTTGTGCTATCTTATTCTAGTGTGCTGTTACTAGCTGACCTTGTGTGTATTTCTGTGTGTGCAGACATCGAAGAGAAGGGAGTGAGGATGAAGCTGACGGTCATTGACACCCCAGGCTTTGGAGACCAGATCAACAATGAGAACTGGTAGGCTACAGTTCAGCCACCATCGCTTTATCAATGTCAAGTCTCTCTCTTTCATCCTAACTTCTCCCTCTCACACCTCCTTGCCTCACTTCTCCTTTGTTCATCCTTTCGGTGAATTATCCTATATCCTTGTCTTCCTCCCTATCCCTTTGTCTCACTCTTTGCCCCCGTCCTTTCCGCATCTCCTCCTCATCCCTCTTCTCCATCTCCATCTGCCTCTTTCCTACCTTCCTCCCTCCTTCCATCCTTCCCTTCTGCTCTCAATTATTCACTCCATCCATCCCTGTCTTGGTGTAGCTGGCGGCCCATCATGAAGTTCATTAACGACCAGTACGAGGCCTACCTGCAGGAAGAGATCAACATCAACAGGAAGAAGAGGATCCCAGACTCCAGAGTCCACTGCTGCATATACTTCATCCCTCCCACTGGACACTGGTGAGAAGATGCACCCAAGTACACACACACACACACATATGCACACACACATGCACACGCACACCCACACACACACACACACACACAGACATACATGCCACCACCACCACTGAAATAATATCAGTGCTGCCCCCTGTTGCTCTTGTATGAGAAAGCCCGTACCTAGTAGAGGAGAGTTAAATAGGGAAACATTGATGTATTACCACTGTGAGTCATCCAGATGAGTCATGGCCAAAAAGTGCATTGTCAGTGGAACAGGAGTGCTTGACTTTGGCCTGAGATTCACTTAGCAGGCAATACAATACAAAGACATCAACTGAAACTCCAACACTCACTTGTGTTGCCAACATACTGTGTGTTACACATGTGCACACAGATCGTGTATTGATACAGATTTCCTTTCTTTGTTCATGGGAATCAGTGTAGAACAGCTCTCTCCTTTCTTGCCCCGCATATATTTATACACACACACACACAGACACGTCCCCACACATTTCCGCTCAGCACGTTGCAACATATCCCAGAACACCAGTCCGCTCCCCCCACTGGAAAGAGAGGTTGCTCTCGCCAGGCCCTGAAACAGCGCAGCGTCCCAAGCTTCACTCCCTGGATCTGTTACAGCCACACACATCTGGGTCTGATCGAACTGCATAAACTGCTCTCACCCCTCTCCACAGTCTGTTGGTTCAACCCCACTCTCTGCGGAGCGTAGGGGGTTGGGGTACACTAGCAGAAGACTTTGGGGGGGGGTGGACACAGTCTCATGTGTCCACCAATTGATAGATTCACCGTGCATTTTATAGCTTTTGCATTTGTGTAAATCTAGTTGAGAGCACTAGAGGGGCTTGGGAAAATGATGGAAACAGCTGTAGTCTGTCAGCCTTGTTTGAGCACACCCACGCACACATAATTGATCATAAAAGACCATTCAAGTGCTGTACCTCTGTTAATTTCCCTCTTGTGTCATGGCCTGTCTTTACTAAGGCAGGGGGCCTGGTGCGGTAATGGCCCCCTATCTCTGTGCCCCATCCAGCAACGTTTCATGTTGATCCAACAGTGCAGATGTCACATGGCCTGGCCAACAGCTGCTCGGGGCTTGCCTTAAAAGCCTAACGGGAGAGAGGCAGGAAGGATGAGAGAGACGGAGAGGCTGTGTCTCTGTATGTCTGCGTGCATGTATGTGTGTTTTTTGTGTGTGTTCTCGTGTGTGTGTGTGCACAAGAGGAGCCCGCTGTCGACAATGGCAGTTTCTGCAGGAGTGATATTGGCCAGGCCAGAATCAGCTGCCTTAACCACACACAGATGCTTTTCTAACACTGCAGGAAGGCCTGAGCTCCTCAAACCAACCACAAGTCCTTTCAACTTTGCTACCTCATCAAGGAGCTGTTCACACACAGAGTGATTGATGGTGACACACACTATATACCCAGTGACTAAAACTTGCCCGCAGATGTAGAGTATGTTGAGGTCATGGATACATGTGAACAGTTAGTACTGTAAATATCTTACTAGGCACAGTAGCTCCTAGATCTGGAAGAATTGTTGGGAACCTCTGCCCTCTGGTGGAAGGGTTATGTGTTGCACTGTCAAAAATGCTGATGTCATTTTCTGTCATTCATTTCACATTCATCTTTTTTTACATCTATTGTCTGCTTCCCCAATCTCTCTTGTCTCTCTCGACCTCTCGTACTCTCTCTTTCCCTCTCAGTCTGCGGCCTCTTGATGTAGAATTTATGAGGCGTCTCAGCAAGGTGGTCAACATTGTCCCAGTCATCGCCAAGGCGGATACACTTACCCTGGAGGAGAGGGACTTCTTCAAAAAGAAGGTAAGGCCTGCTCTTCTCTCTTTCATTCCTGCTGTTTCTGTGTCCTGTGCACCCTCTTCGTTTTTCCCTCTCAACCTACTCCTGTTTTTCCATTAAATCAGCATCGGTCATCTACAACCATCTTCTCTTTGTCTCCCTCCCTCTTCGCTTGCATTCTTTTCTGTGTGTGTGGTGCAGACAGGAAAAGTATCTGCTGTTCTCTTTAGTTAGTTGTATCCTCCCCTCGGTCACTGGGCAGTGTCAAAACACTGTGGCCACATTATGCTGAGAGGCCTTACTAGGTCAAGAGCTCTCTAGTTTCTCTCTGTCCTTCTCGCTCTCTCTCTGTTTCTCTCTCCCTCTCCCTCCTTCCCCCACTCCATCTCCATGCAGCTGATGTATCTGCAGCCATTCATTTGTATGTTTGCATTGGCAGCGTGCTCCAGGAGCCCACCAGGCCTCCTCTCATTAGGAATGAGGAGGGAAAACTCCCCCTTGGTGTGTGTGTGTGTGTGTGTGTGTGTGTGTGTGTGTGTGTGTGTGTGTGTGTGTGTGTGTGTGTGTGTGTGTACGCACGCTCGTGGTTGTGCATGTGCGTACACGGCATAAATGGTATACACACAGGTTTATGCATACGGCATGTGGCAGGATTGTGTTTTGTTTGTATACAGACAGCGATTATCTACTAAGCCTAAAACTTTTGAGTAGATTAGTAGCTAGATTAGTGTTAACACACTTTAATCCGGTAAAAGAACACTGTGCAGATGGTCTCAATGATACATTTGTTTGATGTCTCTAAAGACAAGACAACCAAGTCTGCCTAATTCTCTTGCAATTAAAGGCATCGGTTTGTATCCATTCAGAATTGTAGTGGGTTAAAGGTTTTGTGTGTTTCTCTCTCTCTCTCTCTCTCTCTCTCTCTCTCTCTCTCTCTCTCTCTCTCTCTCTCTCTCTCTCTCTCTCTCTCTCTCTCTCTCTCTCTCTCTCTCTCTCTCTCTCTCTCTCTCTCTCTCTCTCTCTCTCTCTCTCTCTCTCTCTCTCTCTCTGTGTGCGCGCTCACCAGATCAGGGAAGAGCTGCGAGCCAACGGGATTGACGTCTACCCCCAGAAGGAATTTGATGAGGACGCGGAGGATAGGATGATTAACGAGAAGATCAGGGTGAGGGGATCTCACACACACACAAACCTGGTTATATTGAGCTTTTCGTTGGCATGTCAGGTTCCTCTCTATTCCCTGTGTGGAGGCTGTGACTTGCTAACCTTTGACAGTAATCTGGCCTTGCCTGTGACCTTTAACATCTCTGGCAGGTGTTCTGACTCATTCATTCACTTAGTCACTTATGCAGAGAGACCCTAAACACCTGTAGTGTCAAATTCAGCACCCTTTTTTTGACTGATCCTTGACTTCTAACCTTAAAAGTACCATCATCTCTCGACCTTTGACCTGTGCGCAGGAGATGATCCCGTTTGCCGTGGTGGGCAGCGACCAGGAGTACCAGGTCAACGGCAGGAGGCTGCTGGGGAGGAAGACCAAGTGGGGAACCATTGAAGGTACAACTCCTCCGCCCCTTCTCTCTTCTCTCTCTTCCACCCCTCACCTCTTTACTCTCACTTCATTTTTTCTTCTTCCCTCTTTCTCATGCTCTCTCTCCCCTTTTTGTTCTTCTGTTTTCATTTCATTTCATGTTTTTAAACACTATCGCCTTGGCAGCTGGTGGCATGCACTGTAACAAACCAGAAAGTGGTTAGATTGAGGGGAAAAGACAAAGGGGAGATGGGTAAAGGCCCCTCAGATGACTTCAGTCATTGCAGTCAGACAGTCAGTCAATCAGTTAGTCAATGAAACAATGCCTCCATTGAGTTTCCAGACTGGTGTCGTGTGCCATACAGCTGGCTCAGGCCTCCAGCTGCCACAGTGTGTCTGAAGAGGCCTGATTTGTTTTCTACATGCCCCCCCCCCCCCCCCCCTCTCTAACACAAAGACCACACTGTGAATGGTGACATAGGGAGTAATAAAGGTTTTGGGGAGGGAACAACTTTATGGTAGTCTGTTTAAGGTGGTCTGTTGTTCCAGATCTGAGAGAATGACAACTTGGACAGAGTAAAAAAATAGTTCATAATTTTTTTTTTCTTGCAAAGTTCAACTTAAGCACACAACTTTTTGTCACCGTTTTACAACCCAGCTAATAGTGTACCAACACATTGTCAGCATTGTATCTTTTCCCTTCCCATTGTAACAGCCGTCCCTATTGTAGACTTTATTTCAATATTAATTACGTTATCTGCTCCAGACAGGAGGCACCACCTCTCTATCAAATGTCTCATAAAGGAAGTTTCATTTCCTGCGGAGTGTGCTGTGCACTGGCATCACTGGCATCGTTCTTACACACACACATACACATTCCCCATCAGGCAGAATTTGTCGAGCAATTAGTCTCATCTCTTCAGAAGGGCTTTGAGTAGATTAAATTAGCAGCAGAGATCTTGGCGGGGGCTGCTTAGTGTGGAGTAGAGGAGTCTCAGTGTTTGGGGCTGTCACAGTGAGATTACTGACTCCATCTAGTGGACCGGGGGGGAACTCGTCACAAAACATACAATTGTCATTATTGCTGCCTCTTTTTGGGTCCACTTGCACTTACCATATCCTATTTTGTCTGTTTTAATTGACTTTTGATTCTTTCTGCCTTCTCTCCATCTACAGTTGAGAACATAGCCCACTGTGAGTTTGCCTATTTGCGGGATCTCCTCATCAGGTGAGTGATTTTGTCTCTTCATCAGTGTGTGTGTCTGTCTTCAGTTCTGACTGTTGTTATGCTGCCCTGTGTAGCTGTGTCAGTGTCAGTCTGTTCACATATTTGTCAAGTGTGAAGGTGTGTTGTAGCTTGTTATTCAGACTGAATGGTCATTTCATTATCACTCCATTATTCAGCCTGACATTGCCTCCTAGTTAGCCGTTTTCTGTGTGTGGGGGGTTGATTTTCCCCTACCAGTCACTTGTGACTGACATAGTGACTGACGTATGCGGCCGGCAGCATATTTGCCAACTTTACCAAGAATGTCAGCAATTTTTGACAAAAATCCCGTCTTTGCAAAGACAATATGCTGGTTAAGGGAGTGATTTAAACAAATCTATTCTGCCGAATTGCCAATGAAAAATCGTTGCACGAACAGTTCCAACTTTAGTCCCGCCCACAAAGGCACTGATTGGCTCGATTGTTTCTCTGAGCTAGAACAAGCCGTTGACTAGAGCAACACCAGACTCTGAATTGCTTGACAAAATCTGAAGAGTGGACGGGACATGATTCAGGAGTCTGGAACCAGGCGAGGTGGGTTCCTTTCATGTACTGCTTCTCATTGATGTGTGTGTGTGTGTGTGTGTCTTTCAGGACCCATATGCAGAACATCAAGGACATCACCAGCAGCATCCATTATGAAATGTACCGTGTGCGGCGCCTCAACGAGAACAACACGGTGGTGGCCCATGCCAACGGTATCCCAGAACACCACCTCGCTGCCCACGAGATGTAGACGCCACCCGCTCCCCCTCCTCACTTCAGCCCTCCATCACTCCTTGTCCTATGAGCCTTTGACCATTGTTGCCAGCCTTCTGCCCCCTCCAACCCTCCACTCCAGCCTTAAGTGCCAAGCCCCCAGCACACAGGTGGGACAGACAAACTGAAAGCCTGCCAGAGGGATTTTGTTTAAGTGACTTTCAGTGGCTGAATGGACCGTTCATGTCAGTTCATTGCCTCATTAACAAACAATGCCCTCTCACTATCGTTGACAGAGTGGGGAGAGGTTACATATTCCTCAGTGCGCTGCAACTTGTTTTTTTTCCTGCATCCCGGTCTTACAGTTAACCGTTGTGGTTTTACTTACTCTGCCAATAGCTTTGTATCTGCCAAATGGGACAGATTGACAGCGACATTGTCATATGTTCCAAAGTCAGAAGCGCCTTAATCAGTAACTTGTTAATATGTTCCGCTTTCACCTTTTTCAAATAGATTTTTTAGCCATACATCGAAGAATTTGTGCCATAGGAATCGCACACCAGTTTAATGTGGTCATAGGCACAGCTGTGGCAACATGGAAAATAATGCTCATCATTGCTCTTGAGCAGTACATGGTCATTCAGTGACAAAGCATGTTGGTAGGGGCTGGTCAGCGCTTTGGCAACATGTTACACACATACAGTCATACCAGTCTGTCTGTCTGTCTGTGTGATGCCTTGTAATTCAATTCTCCTCCCATAATTAACAAAAAAAACTGGCTACCAAAGCAGCACATGATATGTTTGATTTTATCCTTTTTCCTCACAAGCAATGTTTTGCTTTTACTGTTTATGTTTGATAATGTCAAATATGGATATCATATGTCCTTGATGCCTTTTTGATTCCCAGTAATAAATGTCATTGCTTTTTAATAGTAATACCTTAAGAGTGATTTAAGATGAATAGTATTTATGCACAATATAAGATGTGAACATTTGTCATCAATTATGATCCACTTATGCAGAATGTTCACAAACAAATACACACACACACACACACACACATACTCTCCCCATTCTTGGGCCCATCATAGTGCCTTATTTATTGGAGAATGTTTGCTAGCATGTTGGTTGAAACTGGAAGGAGAACAGATCTGTTGGTGCCAATGAGGCTACATTTAGATATTTTTCAATCCTTTCCCCCACTTTTTTATCTGGAAACAAAAACATCCAGCCATCCAGTGACGTATCCATTATTTTAATTTTTTCCCCTCTTTTCCGTAGTGTACCGATGGTTTTTGTCTGTTTGAACCATATATAACTTCCAAAGCTGCCACTGTCATGCTCTGTCCTGTATATTCTTCTGTGTTCTGAAACATTTTTGTACTGGTATTATTAATAATAACAATTTTTTTCCTTTGATATCTTATTTTAAAGAAATAAAGATTAAAGTTGTAAATATTTACTTTCTTTGATTTATTTTTTTATTATTTTGCAATAATGAACATTTTTGCTTTCAAAAATGCATGCTGTGTTTTTCCTGCTAGTGAATTTCACAGAGACGGGCTGCAGAGGAAGTAAGATGAACAGCCAGACTGTAGTAGAGGGAGTCGACTGTGAATACATCAGCTCATATCCTGTGACGGTACACACTGCCTAGAAGACCACGCTTAAGATAATTTTCCACCACACTGGCTCCCAATAGCATTTAATCGCAGGTGTAATTCACACACTGGAGCACTTTAATTGCCATGTCATTAAGCTTTTTCTTGATTAGCCTCTGAAATCAATATGGCCGCCTGCTAGGCTGGTGCATGGCTGATTAGCACTAATCACCCGAATGCATGAGAGTGCGTGTTTTCCCCACAGTGCGAGAGAAAGGGGAAGAGGAGTCCTGAGCTCCAGACGAGGCCTTGGATCGATGTGAGGAGGTGCAGACATCAGCGTACCGAGGTACCGGGGCAGAGCAGGCTAATGGGATTGGCAGAACTGAGACTGAGCTAACGGATACTCTCCCTGCCACATATCACGCTTGTCTGTCAATGGTCAACAAAAGTGAACCAACTGATGTTATGGGATTTGATATTTGAAGCTTAAGAAGGGCAGGGCAAGTCGTTGAGGGTTTGCAGGACTTGTGCATAGGAACTAGAGGAAAGCTTCATTCTGTTAGCTTAAAGTTAAATGTCCTCATTATTTCAGACTTATTATTTAGACTCGAAACACAAAAAGTATAAAGATATTTTTGTGATCAAGTATTTTTATTAAATCCAGTGAGTATGTTCTTGAATCATAACGCACTGAGTGGTGTCAATATTGAGAGGGAAACAAAGTGACAAAGGTCCCATCTCATCTCATTCTCAACCAAAAAGCTAAAGCTAAATGGATAATTTGACAACACTTTGCATGTGTGTGAGAGAAAGTGAACAGTAATGCATAAAAGGAGGAATGGAAAATGCTGGTCTGAGATCAGATTGTCATAGTGAGGTTTATATGGCCGTGTGACCTGACCAGTCATCAATCAGGTCTCCCAAACTCAAAATTTCATACTGGCTTAGATGTCTGTGTGTTACATGAGAGGCTGTGGTTATACTTTTCTTATTTCCCATTTTCCCCCATGCTGATCATTTCAAAATGGCGACTCGCTGCGTCGCTTCTCAAAATGGCGTCTGCCGTCTCCCGTCTCCCGCAGTCTTCAGATGGCACACGTCTGCGACGCCCACGCCCCTGCCCCCTAGCGCACCCATACTCTTAACTCATAAGTTGAGACCCCCGCATTCTCATACTCCTTTTCTACAACTCCCTCCGTCTCCCATGGGAACAAACAGGGAGAGGGAGAGAAGCAGCTGCATTTCTTCTCACACTGACCGTAGCGCGTCCCCTCCCTACCCGCCACCCACCAGTAGTCCTGTTGGCAGCCACCCAGCACTCCGCCGCCTGCCTTAATGACATTCATTAATGAGCTGCATTCTTTCTGGATACTAATGAAGTAGGGGGACTGGGAGAGAGAGATCCTGGGTTGGTTTGCACACAGTGTGTTTGTGTATGAGCACATGTAGGGTTATGGGTTGGCTGGTGTGTGCGTGTGATTGTTTCAGAATGACTATGTGTTTGTTATGGAAATATGCGTTTTTTTTAATATTTATTTTAGGCATTTTATGCTTTATTGACAGAGATAGTGTGAGAGAGAGACAGGAAAGTATGGGAGAGAGAGAGGGGAGGACATGCAGCAAACGACCGCGGGCTGGATTCGAACCCGGGTCGCTGCAGGAAGGACTGAGCCTTATATGGCCCCGAGATATGCGTTTTGGTATTTTTCAGTTGCAATGCGTAGTATATCAACACACATACATGCTCCAGATTGCAGTTGTTGTCCAATGCCAGCTGTTTTAATGCTTAGCGACACCTTAACAGCTTTGCCATACTGCTGCCAGATTGTAGTGCAGATGCACAGCCCAGTCAATAGCCCTCGCACATTAGCATGTCACCACCAGACGGAGAGACCGCTCTATCAGACATTATGGGATGGGCATTAATAGAGAGGGGCGTGGTCATCGGTCAGGCTGGCACATTGTGATGGAGGGCACCTATCAGAGCAGAGCGAGCCCTCAGGACAGGAAGCTGTTTGACGAATCCTCACCCTGGCTGATGTATGACCGCATGAATATGCAAGAGATGGCTACAGTATTGTATCAATATGTTTGGGGGAGGGGAGGGCTTGGAATGGAATCGTCATAAATCGGACGCTGAGCTAGAAGTGACTTTTATATGTCTTTTACATGTGACTTTGTCTCTGCAAGGAAAAAGCCTTTGAAATTGTTCCAAAGTGATCCAAACTTCCTCCATCTTAACACAGACACACTACTGTCAGTGCAGACGCTCCCCGTGAGTTGCGCGCTCTCTTGCAGCATCCCTCCTTATGAAGCAGCCTAGGTAGCGGTCGGCAAACGCGTTGCAGTGCACCTCGTTACCGCATCTCGTTAGCGAGCCCGCCCAGCTCATCTGCATAGAGCCAATGTGCCACCAATTAACACCTGTTTGTAAGATGAGTATAACTATTTAGCATGCATCGCGTGATTTTTTTTTTTTCCTTTTGATTTGTTAATTAGCGCTCTTGATTGCAAAATCTGTGGAGGTATTTTGTGCCAGTTGGACGCCTCTCGTGTGTGTGTGTGTGTGTAGGTGTGTGTGCGTGTCTGTAAAGTAGGTGATCATGTTGTGCATGCATGTTTATTTGTGTTTTCTTTGTGTGTACATGCATATGTGTGTGTGACTGTGTATGCATGTCTACCTTGCGCCACCCCTCTACCCCCCCCCCCCCACCCCACCCCCCCACTACGCCCCCATCTCATCCCATGGCATGTGAGTTGTTTGTCCCCCATTTGTCTCCTTCTCCTTCCTCCATCTGCTCTTTCTTTTCTCCTTTGTTTGCAGACACCTTACCCTCTTCTCCTCTCTCCCCCTCCATCCATCCCACCTCCCCTCCCTCCCTATTTCTTTCTCCGATGTCAGTTTCCGCCCCTGCTCTTGGCTCTGTGCCAGGCGCTCAGACATGCAGGGGGGAGGGGCCGCCCGCCGTATGCAAATCATCCGACTATATGCAAATCAGCCCCGCCGTTAATTAAAAGTCAGCTGCAAATTCAATTAGCTGACTGAACTGAGAGAGAGGAAATGGGTTTGCTGGGATAGATGGGGTCGGGTTCGAAAGAAAAAAATCCTGAAACGTGCACGGGTGAGGAATCGAAAAACAAAGAAATGACGGGTGGGGGTTTGGGTGGGGGGCGAGGGTATGTAATATGGGGTTGATAAGGGGTTCCAGGGGTCACTTTATCGGGGGTAAACCGTAAAACCGTAAGCCGTCCAAGTCATGCCAGTCACTGGTCACGATATAAGAAGGCAGGGGTGTGCTGCTTTTTATACAACGCTGGCACGCTGGTTGTCATACACACTGCTAGAAAGCACTTGAGGTAGAGAGAGAGAGAAATATCTAGACAGAATAAGGGAGAAGGGTGAGACAGAGAGAGAGAGAGAAGAGCATCGTTGGTAGCTCCTGCCTGTGGCTAATTACTGTGAGTAATTAAACCAGTCGGAGACGTGAGTGAACGCCGTCGTTATGGGAATGAATGCGAGGGTGTGTGTGCGCGTGTGTGTACGTACGTGCGTGCGTGCGTTCTTGCAACTGTGCATGCTTATGTGTATAATGTGCATGTTTTTCTGCCAGGGTCTGGGAGTGAGCTTTGTGAGTTTTGGTCAGTGCCACTTCCATTTCCACTGCACTCGACTAGTCTAGGACCAGGAGATAACCTGATTGTTTAATTGCCAGCTGTTTACGCGCGGGACAGTCGGGGCGATCACGTATTTACAGCCTTTATAAATGGATACATAGTGGATACACAGCTTTCAAGCCTTCACATGGCAACACACAGCGGATCCTAATTGGCTGCTGAGTGCCTCAGTGCCCTTCTGAGGTTTGGTTGGTGTCGTGGTGGGGCCCCATCCACTCCCCAGAGAGGGGTGTGTGTGTGTGTGTGTAGGGGGGGACTGAGAGTAGTCACAAGAAGGCAGTACACTTTCTACTGTGAAATATGGGAGGATGGGTGGGTGAGGGTGGAGGATGGCTGGGGTGGGTGAGGGTGGAAGATGGCTGGGTGAGGGTGGAGGATGGGTGGGTTCGACTCCCTAAGGGGAGTGTCATGGCACATTGCCAAGAACTCCAGAGCCTGCTGATAGAGTTGATGGATGGGAGGAATGTTGGGATGAACGGAGGGAGAGAGAGAAAATGGATGGAGGGTAAGAGGGGACGGAGGAAGAGGGGTTGGAGGGAGAAATGGGGAGAGAGGAAGAAAAACGGAGGTAGTAAGATAGCAAAGGAGGGAGAGGTGAGGAAGAGATGGAGAAAGGGAAGGAGTGGGACAGAGAGAAGGAAGGAGAAGGTGGAGGTGATGGCGAGATGGAGACGGATGAGGGAAGAGAAGGGGAATGAGCATTTGGATGGGGGCTAGAGAGAGATGGAGAGCATGTACAGTATGTGTGTGTGTCTGTGTCTTACTGGGGCATTAATGGATGTGGAGGTGCTGTCGATGGGAAGGCCCCTTTGTTAACAGAAGAAGAGCTGGAAGAGGTCCCAGTAGCAGAGAGAGTGGGGAGAAGCTCAATATTTCATATAATTGTGTCGGTGGATAGTTGCTGCGCTGGCTTGTCCTCCAGAGGGCTCCCGATCGATATACTACTGAACTCCTTCTGCTCTGTTTATTGCAATGTCCATTTTCACACTGATTCATTCACACGTTTTATTTCAGCCACACATGTTTTTTTTCCACTTCCCTAGATGCTGGGTGTACTTCGGGGAACATTTTTCAGTAATCCAGGTGAAAGGTTAAACGAAAACATTTCATTGGAACCACAGAATGATTTGCGTACAATTTTAAAACGGTTGCTCTTTGATGTAATGCGTCCCAGTGGGTTTCTAGTTTTCAGAATGCTTAAAAACAACTCTAGTTGGTGGGGTGGTTCATCCGTTTTCTGTGTATCTATCATGTATGTGACCACATTGATCTGTGAAATTAGAGCCAGTGTACGACCATAGCAAATGTGTGCACCCGCTTCTTAGGTCTAATCAGTCCTGGACACAGAGGTGATTTTCTGACAGCCGTGCACAGCTTTTGCCTTCAGTACCACGCATTTTTAATCAACTACTGATGTGTACCTGAGGAGAGAGGGGGAAAATGAGAGGATAATCAGTGGCTTTATACTGGTCAGTGTTCATAAGAATGGTTTTCATCCAGTCACCTTCTGGAGGGCATGGTCACTGTTTATCACTGCTAGTTTATAGATTTTTATTGATCGACTGAGTGCTCTGAGTTTATGAGGGTGGTGGAAAATGCGATCTCAGGTGCCATGCCAAATCTTCAATAAATGCTCAGTTCATCTTATCTAGAAGACATGCACACCACTGCTGAAACCATTTGGATGAACTATGTGTTGTGCATAGGAGATGTAGCAAAAGTCAAAAAAAGACGTTGAAAGAAATATGTATGGTGATGAAGTTGACAACTTGGAATCATTATATTAGCATTTGATTAGAATATGTCTAGTCCTCTAGGGGCTAATTATAACAAAACCATGCCAGGACCCTGACTGAATGACTAGGAGAAACTGAATTAACCACTAGGAGCATGATGTTGAAACTGAGCAATCGATTTGTTGTTTTTCTTCATGAGCTACATATGTGCACACTTCTACTCCAACCGCAACTTTGAGAAAGAATAATTGCCCCATTGGCTTTGAATGGTAGAAGTGATTATGAAGATGCTGCAGTTCTCAAGCTTAAAATAAAGTACTGCAGGTTGAGGAGTTAGGAGGACTGATGGCAAAGTAGCCAAGAGAGGCCTGATTTATGTGTGATGGGCTTATCTGCAATGTGTGTGTGTGTGTGTGTGTACGTGCACACACAAACGTACGTCTGTGCGCGTGTGCATGTGTGTCATCTGCATGCAGGTCTTAATGCACACCCAAAGATCCAATCTGTGTGCATGTGCCTGGGGAAAATCTAAATGTGCTGCTTTAGAAAAGGACACGGTTGCCAGATTGGTGTTTGACTTTCCTGCTCAAGTCTCCTGACAGCCTGCAAATTCCATCAGAGATTCAGCGAATAAAGCCAGCCGGCTCTCTGGAAAGGGGGTTTTTAAAGCCGGTTTGATGTTTGCAGCCAGGTGGGACTGCAGGTGAATAGTAATAGAGGTTAAGGATAGGAAGGATACAAGACAGAGCAGGGAAAAAAAAGGCTGGTTGTTGAGAAGTGGAGTGAATTGGGAGGGGTGGGGGGGGGGGGTGGGGGGGTGCTGTGTGTTGTGTATGTAGATCCAGCGAAGATGGATCCAGCTGTAATGGGACAAACAGGATGGAGGCAGGTAGGGAGGGAGAGGCCAAGTTGGAGAGAAGGGGGGGGGGGGGTCACGTAATAAGAAATTAATTTTCCCCCTGGTTGCACATCGGGCTTCGGCGGCGATACAGAGAGGAGGAGAGGTGCAGCTGCTTGGATGGAGACACACACACACACACACACACACACACACACATACATACACAGACGCAAATGCACAAATACCTCAACTACATCGGCACGGCCCCTCCCCCACTCCCGTGCTGATAATTGGAAAAAGTAGCTTGGCGTGTAAAAGAGAAGAATGCAGGTAGGGAATGGTGTGACAGGAACTTTTGATAGCAAACTAGACTGAAAATGCTGCCTACAGTGGGGGAAAAGATACAGTAAGCGGTAAGGAGAGAGAGCGAGAGAAATACACTTCAAAACTGACTACAACCTAGAGTGTTGCCTCAGAATCACCCTAGACATGGAAACGGTTAATAAAGCTCACGATGGCCGCCTGGGTCTCTCCGCTGCCTGTCTGTCTGACCATCTGTTTGTTCCCCAGGTTATGGAACTGCCATCAGGCGTCTACAGAGACACTAAAGACACACACACACCACACAGCACAGCACAGGTAAGTGCAGGTGTGTGTGTGTGTGTTGGCGTCTGTGTGTGTGCTAATATAATGCTTCTGGTCTTTTCTGCAGTACAATCCTAATTTCCCCATTGGCTGTCAGTCATATAATCTGACTGACAGTGCAGAAGCCAGGATAAACCCTACACAAACCCTTAGATACAAACCTTAATTAAATGGATCTCACACCGGTAAGTCGCTTGGGACGTTATAGGAGGTATTCCATAAGCCCAAACCTTAAAACTAAGCCAGAGCCCCTCCCTCTCCCTCATTATGCCAAGGCCCCCAATGATATTAACTATAAAAGTAAATTCCCATATTGTCATGTGCTTTCATTTGTGCTTTTGCTCCCTCTCTGTTGCCCTCTTTCTCTTCCGTTTTCCCGCCTCTGTGTATGAAAGGATGAAGGCCTAATATTGCTGGGTGAATGCTGACCACCCACCACACACACACACACACACACACGTACAAGCTCCCCCGTGCCTGCAGCAGTCAGTCAGATATGAACCAATAAAGTCAGCCTCTCGTAGCCTGCGGAGAGAGACAGAGGGAGAACGTGCTCTTTATTAAAGGGGAAATGTTGGCTCAGAGTCCCTGGGTAAACTCGCTCTCTGCTCTGCTCCACTGATCCTCTGCCTCCTCTTCCTCTCTACCTCCGTCTCTGCTTTGATTGCGCTCCTGTCTCTGTAGCTCTGTGTGTGTGTGTGTGTGTGTGTGTGCGCTTTCCCAGATACATTCAGTATCGTAAGGCCCGGTGCGCTACGTGGAAACGCTTTTTTTTGTTCTGTTCAGTTTCCATACGCAGCTGTGAGGTTTCCAACAAAAGCACTTTAGCGTTGGCTGCGTTCCGCTCTGAGAGGAAGGTGGAGAGCCTCGCTACTGATCGATGACTGGCACTTCATGAAGGATAGAATTAGATGTGTGCTGCAGACAGAGGAATAAAGGAGAGAGACTGAGCATGTGTGTGTGTGTGTGTGAGAGAGAGACAAAGAGACAGAGAGACCCTGAGCGTTTTAATTAAAATATTTCAGCTGTGTATTCCTCAGTCCTCCTCAGTTAAGAGACTCCACACTGCTCATTTTGCTGCCGAGTTGATGGTCACAGTATTCTGTGGTTTAATTGATGTATTTCAGTTAAAAGAGTGAAGTGGCTCTCTTGTGGGATTTTTAATCTCAATGAGGCTTTTCCTGGTTAAATAAATGATGTATCTGTGACTTCCTGGGTTGGAATCTGGCCTGTGACCTTTGTCCCTTGTCTTTCCACTCTCTCTCTCTCTCTGTCCCATCTCTCTACTATAAACTATCAAATAAGAGCAAAAATGCATTTCTAGAAATTCGACAGCGCAGCGTGGACCGGGATTCGCGCTTGGCAGTGAAGTTGAAAAGGGCTGATTTTCACTTGAGAACGCAAAGCACTCGTCGCTCCTCTTGACTCGAGCCGAAAAAAAAAATCATGTGCCGCCAGAATACGGGGATGAGGAATGCCATTGACCTTACGTGTCAGAATGTGACTTTGAGTGCCACGCGGCTTTAAAGACATGAAAGCCTCTATTCTCTCTGCTCTCTTCCTCCTCCTCCTCTGATTCAACATCTGATGGGGAGTAAAAGAGAGCAGGAAAGGAGAGAGAGGGCAAAAAAAGGTGTAATCAGATGCTAGGCTATATATCTGTGGCGCTGAAACCATGGGGAAAAAAAATTCTGTATGCAAATCTGCTCCGGATGCGAGTGTGTGTGGGTGAAAATGTGTGTGTTTATCTGTGGTCTGTCGTGATTTAGGGGGTATGCTTCGCCTGGCTGTCCGTGGATAAATCCTTTACTGACAGCCATCCACACACACACATCTCTCTCTCATACACACACGCCACACACACACACGTCCGTCCCCCTTGCTGTGCACCTCATCTGCATGGAGCCTTGGAGATTATGCACCATGCAAATGACAAGGTCCTCTGCACAAGGTGATTTCAGCTCTCTCTCTCTCTCTCTCTCTCTCTCTCTCTCTCTCTCTCTCTCTCTCTCTCTCTCTCTCTCTCTCTCTCTCTCTCTCTCTCTCTCTCTCTCTCTCTCTCTCTCTCTCTCAGCTGAGACTGGGGGGATGGGGTTGTCCTTTTTGTGTTTCACCTGAGCCTGCTCATGTGTTTGTACAGTGTTAACTGTGTTGTACCTGGTCTGAACTTGCTGGATGGACTCTCCGTGTGTTCAGTTAGGAAGAAAGCTAAATGCGTTGTGCTTCCCTTCCTGTTTGGCCCGGCCAAACACTGGCCATCTGGTGTAGGGGAGTGGGCCTACTGACCCGCTGTTAATGCAGAATGTTCGTATTATTAATGATGTTGCTGCGTGTCAGGATGTATGGTGTCTGGACGGGGCGGTGTGCGCTGTGGGAGAAGGGGGGGGGGGGGTCCTCTATGTTTTTAACTGTCAAAGACTTCTGTAGTGGCTGTTTGGGCTGCTGATTTATGTTTATGTTTACAATGTGTACTGCTGTGTGGATTGTTGCATTACGGCTTGTTGCATCTTTGCACTATCTGTTATGTCTGGTGAGGGGGGGTGAGCAAGTGTGTGTGTGTGGGGGGGGGAGCATGTGTGTAGGTGCTTTGGGAGTGTGAGTGTTTATGGGTACAGGGTTTTTATTTTTGCTGCTTCAGAGTATCTTTCTCTCTCTCTCACTCTCTTTCTCTCTCTCTCTCTCTCTCTCTCTCTCTCTCTCTCTCTCTCTCTCTCTCTCTCTCTCTCTCTCTCTCTCTCTCTCTCTCTCCCTCTCTCCTAGAGATAGGGCCAGTGTCTGTCTTTGGTTTAACTCTGTTTGTGTGTTGTTGTTTTTCTCCCTCAGGGAATTTCAAGGTGACCCTTTCCTATAAAACGTCATCCTTTATTGTATTTCTGGTATTGCCGAAAAGTCCAAAATGTTTAATACAGTGATTGTGTGTGTGTGTGTGTGTGTGTTAGTGTTTGTGGGTGGGTGTTCGCATGCGTGTGTCCATCTTTGTGGCTGGCTGTCTAGCTGGCTGTCCTCATCTCTGCCTCTGTGTGTGTGTGTGTGTGTGTCTGTCTATCAGTGAATGTCAGTCAGTCAGTGTGTGTGTGTGTGTGTCTATCAGTGAATGTCAGTCAGTCAGTGTGTGTGTGTGTGTGTGTGTGTGTGTGTGTGTGTGTGTGTGTGTGCGCCAGCTTGGCAGCCTATCCATTAGCCTGGTGCTAATCTATATACTGCAGAAACAAGTGGATTAGAGTTTGCCAGCCTCAACAGCCAATACCCTTTGACGGATAGTGCCCTTCACTCACACACACACACACACACACACACACACACTCTCACGCACACACACACACACTCACACACAAACACAAACATGCATCCACACCAACACACAACTGACTAGTTTCACTGTAATAATATTATTTTCCCCCACGTGAAATTAGATTTGTCTATTATGACTCGGGGCTGTGTGTGTGTGTGTGTGTGTGTGTGTGTGTGTTTGTGTGTGTGCGCATGCTTGTGTGGGTTGTGAATATTTAAGATATGCCTAGCAATATTAACACAGATACTTATTTTTCAGTTTGTTTTTTTTACTATTTCCACAGTATGGAGGACTGGCAAGACCCCACTCCTTTGTGTCATGACATCACAGTGGAAAATAGCGCGCTCTTTTCTTTTTTTTTTTTATTCAACGAGGCTTTTAGAGCCATGCTAATGACATAAGACAGGAAGAAGGGGCAACATGGATCCTTTAATTCTTGTAAACCTCCTAATGAGACTGCTTTAATGGGGAAGTATGTGGTTTTGTAATTTGGGTTATTTACAGTGCTCCTGCCCAGGTTCCATTCATTAAGGAGGACGCCCGGGTTCAAAGAGAGACAACAGGAGGCTGTATTGTCCTTTAAACATTGTTGAAATTGATGCAGAGATACCGCGTTACAAAGACTGAAAGCGTAGAGGGCTTAGCGTGCCTCATTCTGTGGAAGGAAATCTGCATCCTATTCCCCCACTGCTGAAAACATCCTACTTACTTAGACGCTTTTCTGAGAACTCAACACCCACATGCTGCCTCTCTCGCTGCAATTAAATCGCTGTATTGAACAGTGTTTCAGGATTACGAGGGCCTGACGAAGGTCGCAGGACAGAAACCTTCCATGTGTTCAATTATTTATTCTAATCACATATAAAAGAAACTGTGTTGGAGTTTAGTTGGTTAGCAAGTCCTCTACTATGCATTTACCACTAATAACACTCATATGCACAAAAGACTTAAAAGTTTTTGAACAACCAAAAGAACGAATGTCTTAAGATAATGGTTTTATAACAATGGTCTACATGCAGTGGTTCTCAACGTGGGGTCCAGGAACCACCAGGGGTCCTTGAGGGGCATCCAGGGGGTCCCCAGCAAATCGATGAATTGTTAAACTTCCCCATTATTTCATTTACAAGAAGTTAACGCAATTAGAGAATCTAGAAGAATTACTTTTTTGGTCATATTTCATCTCTCTGCCTACAATACAGATAGGCCAAAATCATATTTAACAATAAAAATATGCTCAGATTTGGGTCCGAGAGACAAAATCTGGGGGTCCGTGTCGTATAGTTCAATGGGTTCCTCCAGATGTTTTATAACCGAGTCAATTCACTGACGCTACAATGCGCAGATAGAAAATAGTTTGGTAGCACTTTCGCAGCGTGTAATTCGGCATCCGGCCAAAAGGACCACATGAGAGTAGGCAGACTCTGAGAGCTTTGAAGGATACAAATCTCTATAAAGACAGAGAGGGGTTCGCAGCGCACTAAAGTTCTCTTCAGAGTTCAGCCGAGGATTTACCCGGGATTTGGGAATCCTGTAAGGAAAGAAGGAGGATTTTCTGGCTGGGATTACTAGAATCAGACGGGGGGAGACAGTGGGACTGGGAAGAAGCTGCCTCTTGTTAGACAAGAGACAGAGTTATACCTTTCTTTTCTCCTCTTATCCCGTCTTCGCTTTTCTCCTCTTCTTTCCTCTGTTCTCTAGATCTCTACTTCTTATATCACAGATTGGAGATCAGATCACACGCAAGCACATTTCAACACATACTTTTACAAAACGCAGAAGTGCTATTGTCACATGCTTGTTGGGGAATTCTAGGTAATAAAACAACTTCCACTTTCATGAAATGGGTTTTATTCAGGCTGCGGTGATTTATATTCATTAAACATTCATTATACATATTGTATGGAATTTAATGAGGATGATGAGGGAATGTGTGTGTGTGTGTGTGTGTGTGTGTGTGTGTGCTCATGACAGGGACAGTCAACCCAAAAGAGATAATATTAATAAATGGGTGTATATAGATAGTGATACATATAGTGTGGCTGTTTATTTGCTGTGTGGGAAATAGTCTGTTTAGCCTGTTGAGGAGCTGACAAAATGGAGGCTTCCCTTTCATGTTTAATGGCCATGCTGGACCTTGCCGTAGGGCTATCCACAAACACACACACACACAAATAAAACCACACAGGCACACAAGACAACAGACTGGAATTGCTGAGGAGGCTGGTTTGCCTTGTGTGTGTGTGTGTGTGTGTGTTGTGTGAATATGTAAAATGTATTTTTGATGATAGTAGTTGCCCCAGTCTGTTGAGGTTTACTTCACTGCTCTGTTGGGCATCAAGAGGCAAAGTCAAGCAGGTCAGGAAGGAGACGACTCTATATCTGTGTGCGATGAAATGTCATCATGATTTACAGCACCTGTGGAAAATCATTTCCTACTAATCATGTGGTTTCTTCTGAGCAGTATCTAATTAATGAATGTAAGTATAAGTTGTGTTATTGTGAAAATCTAACTATAACTATCATCTGTATGTAACACCTTAGCTACAAATTTGATCAAAACACCCACAGTCCTCTTCATATTCAAATTCGCATGATGACACCTTGTGAGGACTGGGTTCCTCCTTGATTTGTCTGCATGGATTGCTGCAACACAGTGAAGTGTGGTGATGTGTGTATGGAGTAACCTTCCCACTTCCCTCTCCAGTCTGAGTAGCAGTGTCACTCCTGATCTATCATCGTGGATTGAAAGCTCATTTTTCAAGAAGCAGTGAAGAGTCTCCTCTTCACTGAGTCTTTCCCCTGTCCTCTACTCTAACTGCTCTAAAAAAAATGCTTCTGTATCTCCCCTTAGCTCTTACTTTATGTTTTTCCAGCACTTCTCCTTCACGTAATCTTTCTACGGTCACAGGAATCCTGTCTGGGCACTCTGCTCCTGAGCCTTACACTCCTTATTGTTGCTTACTTGTAATTTTGATGATCTGAGAATTGGAGCTTATTGTAATGTTGCACTCACTGTGAGTCGTCTTGGATAAGAGTGTAAGCTAAATGTAAATGTGTGTAACAAAATGTGCGTGATATCCGACCCGTGGAAAGAAGGACACTGCAGATGGACTTCTGTTTTTCGCCATATTTCATTACAGTACCAAGAATTCAACAGAAAGCAACACAAATTACACCCCACTGGTGCTAAACTCCACTTTCCCTTAAATCCAACAGTCTGCACGCTGCTGTTTTGGAAATTTCACCGCACAGTCAGTTCAGTGGCTTTATCTCTCAGTGTCTGCTGGAACTCAGACAGGGGTTAATTGGGCACAGGGGCGCCTGTTTTTCTCGATGGATCTCCCCTAAGCTCTCTGTGCCTCTGCCTCTACCGTACTGTACCTTTTAAGACCCATTAAATCATGCGTACTCTCCTTGCTTCTGTTGACCGGGCTCAGCTCTTAAGAAAATGCCTCCATTTGCAATGTAAAATACATTTCACAACAAAAGATTAATATGCTAAGGGCGTCTGGATACCAGGTTTTTAAGCTTTTAACTTACTATTGAGCAGGTTTGGTGCTGTAAACATTTTAATATTTCCGATTTAATACTATGCTGCCAAAAGGTTATTTTTACCTATTTTAGTATAACTTTGTTGAATTTTTTTGAACCTCTAGACCACTACTGCTTTTTTGTTTAATACTTCATTATGCAGATTGTTTTAAAATCAGTGCACAAAGTTGCTGAGGGCTAAAGTATCCTTTACACCCGTCGGTGTAAGGGATTCTAGTCTTGGCCATTATAGTGTTAATTAAATCCAGCTCTCGGCAGATGCATTCTCCAAACAAAGTCGTCCTGGCTTAGTTTGTTTGTTAATAATTCACACACAGTGCCCTTCCTGTGCCAGGCATTCCTCTGGCACTCCGGTTCACTCTTAAGCAAAGTCCCACGGAAGTGGTGACTCAGATACAATAGGGAGCCAAGTTTGTTTTTCAGAATCAGGTAGGGTTTTTGCCTCTGTCCAAACTCCGCCAAGTGCGAGCACAACTCGATCAAAAAATCCTCCTTAGGTGCACGGCCAAAGATTAATAAATGAAGAAAGAAAAGCCAGCACTCATAATGTCCTTTTGTCATATAATTGAATGGGCAGCTATAGAGCACAAACGACGGACGCGTTTCAGCAATAAGCCATCATCAGCGTTATGTTGCTCAAAGCGGAAGTGACACTTAAATACATACATGCATACAGTTCAATTAACTATTCAATCAATATGAAAAATACATGATCAAAAAGTCACTGTCAAAGATAAATCAACGTACCAGCTTCCTCCACTCAGTACGGATTACTACCAGGAATACACAATCCACAGCATAAATATAACACTTAGGAAAAAATAAGTATCAAGAAAAATATAATAGAAGAATAGAAGAATAAAAAATACAAAATACAGCTAAATGTCTCTGCACATATATCTCACAAATTGTTATCATTCCACAAAACAGATCCTCTACACAGAAAATGGAAATGAAGGGAGGCTAAATATTCCCTTGTACAGGCAAAAGATATAAACCTTATGAAACTAAACAACTGCACATACAATTGGCCAATAGAACATGCAGTCAGCTGCAGCAGGCAGGGTTTTTGCCTCTGCCATTAAGCTTAATTTTTATCTTTATTTTAGTTTAGTTTATTTTGTTTATTTTTGTTTATTTACTTTAGGCAACTATGAACACCTTGACGGCAACTCATCTTAATGAAAATGAAATGGAAATAAAAGAAAAGCTCAATTCAGAGGACATATCACTTGATGTCTCCGAATTGCAGAAGCCATCATAATTTCTGTTTCTTCTCCTCTCTCCTCCTCTCTTCACTTTCAGAATGATTTCATTTTACTTCTCTCACAATATGTGTAAAACTTTAATAAGAGATAGGTGCAGAGAGTACAGTAGGTGCAGGTTTGTGTACAATAGGCTATACAACAATGCACTGACTTTGCAGAATCATTGATTTATACGTAGTGTTTTTGTGTTTAAGCATCATGCTTTCTTTAATTCATATATTTGCATGTAAGTGCATCCTATGCAGTTGAATCTGTTGAGTGACAGAGCTGGTAGGGTTTGCACTGTGAACCTGTGGTTAGTAAATATGTTGATGGCACTTCACACAGACTGTGTATCACAAGTGGAGAAGTCTTCCTCCAGCCTGTCCTTGTTTTGTCTTTGCTGAGTCCTGTTGCCTTGTTGAGCTGCTTCCTTGCTGTTCTGTAACCACTTTTCCTGCTTTGTGCTCTTGCTCCTTCATGTGCCTTTATGTGCAGTCACATGAGCTCTTGGCTAAATTGCAGCTTGTCGCTGTTGTACCTCACAGTGTTTGCTGTTTGTATGCAGATCTCCTCACAGAAGGAAATGAAGGAGCAGACAGCATCAGTGTAGCCGTCAAAACAATTGTTCACACATCCAAAAGTGTCTCAGTGGAGTTGAGGCCGGCCTGTCGCTCCCCCACTGCCTCCTCCTGGGTCCTTCCTTTGACTGAACAGGTTTGGCCCCCTTTACAGTCTGATATCATAAATTATGGTGTGGAATCACGGCCGGAGCAGCCAAGGGGGATGCTGGGAATTGCTTGTTAGCGCATTAGGTGGCAGAGAGGTGATGCAGTGTTCTCTCCTCCCATGTTTGGCAGCTGACTGGTCGCTTGTACTTGGGAGTTCATTGTCTAAATTGCAGCGGCTGAAGTTGCGACGGATGAAGATAGCTGAGTTGGGGTATTTTCTTTCCAAATGAGAATCTGTTTTTCTAAGAGCCTTTTAGTTTCTTCGGCTTGTTATGGGGGGGGGGGGCGACACCTGCCAGGATAATGGATGACGACGCCCCGGAGAGTGGAAGGGACAGCAATTAATAGTCAGTGTCTTGAGGTCCGGAGAGCAGGACTTGGCTAACACTGTGATGTCTGTGTACCAAATGTTAAAACATTAGCCTCCAACCTTGCTCTTGCCTCACAGTGCCAAGTGTCAATATGCCAGATCAGGAAGTGTGCAGATGTAGTTCTGCACTAAAATGAGTCGGAGCCAGAGAGCCAGAGACTCTTTCAGCTTCACTTAGACTCTTAGACACAGCAGAGACGGAAGCTCCACTTCCGAAAACACTTAATGCTTTTCTTTTCTGCTTGAAGTTTTTCCATCTTGCTAATGCTTTTAATAGTCATGGACATAATTTAGATTGAAAAAAATTGAAATGGCTAGTTGATTATTGGTGTTTTCAAACACATTAGTAAACCAGTAAGTCCAAAATTGGAAACTAAGACTGTTTAAGATTGTCAAAATATATAGTTGTTTTCCAGAACGTATCTTGATGTTTTCTTATTTAAAGGCGGGTGTGTAAAAACGATGGAGGAATCCAGCGTTGTCTCTTGTTTTTGGTTCTTTTTCTAGGTTTGCCGTGGTGGAGGCTTCTTGGATTCTCTGTCTGCATTTCAAGATATTGGGGAGATTATGGCATTCACCATTACAGCAACTCACAAGTTGCCATAATGATCTGTAGTGGGAGAGTTGATTGGTGAATTAATAAATCTGATAACAAATGGAACACACACTATTTTTTTCTAAATAACATGACAGTTTATTTTCTCTGCACAAAGTATTATATTTTTAGGGGGATTCATGTCGGATTGCTATGCATCATATCCTGCATTTTTTGCGTTCTGCGTTTTTTGTCATTTATTCCTATACATCCATATTGTGCATTGTTTATTTATGTATTTTTCATCATTTGCTTTCTATTGCTTTCTATCTTTCTAGAATACACACAGTGGCAGTGTAATCATAAAGCAATGACAGCATAAACAAAGTCTTAACCATATTTTTTCATTTCATTCTAGTATGAAGTGTCATTTTCAACATAATACACTTATGTAGTTTTAAATCAATAATGTTTTGTGAAAAGAGCACAGCCTATATGATTGAACACTACGATTCTAGGGTCGAATGTAAAGTATGATATGTTCACAAAGGATAATCTATCAATAAGAGACAAAGTTGATTACTACATTTTCATCTTTAAAGACATTGGTGAAGCTGATATGCAGGATGAGGGAATTCAGACAGATGAGAAACAGAGAAACATTCTCATCCTAAAATTAATATATTTTTGTGGGGTTTTTTTTACTCTGCAGAGAGAGAAAATAACCTCCTAATACCTTCTTTTTTTTTTTTTTAACAAATGTCGTCATTGTATTTTGTTCTGAAAAGGTCATTCATATTTTTGTTGTGGGCCTATATTAACAACAATAACAACTACTAGTAGAGACTGTCATCAGAGTTTTCCATTACATCACTGAAACTATCTGAAACTACTGGAAAGTAAAATACCACATGTATGATAAAAACCAGGCATAGTATCCAGGCATGAAATAGGACAGCAGATACTGCGGAACAACATGGAAGGTGTGTGTGTACTGTGTTGTACTGTAGAGTGTGTACAGGCCGCACTAAATGACCTTTACCCTCTGCCTCCGCTGAGGCAGGAGTCAACTTCTTGGAAAATGCCAGGGCGCTAGACAAGATGAACACTGCTTAGTTGCCAGCACACACACACACACGCACACACACACACTCGCACACACACACACTCACTCACATGCACACAAACGCACACATGCATAGACACACACATCTCCTCACCAAGGTGTAACTCAATTTCTCCAGCTTAATTAAGAACAGCCCACTTTGGAGCTGCCATCTCGTTTAGTTAATTAGTCATGAATATGAAATGCCAGGGTTTTAATTAGGTTGCCATTGTCAGAGAAAGAGAGCGAAAGAGAGGGAGAGAAATCACACACCAATTTTCCTTTCTCGCTTGGCCACACTTTATATTATAAAGACCTTGTAGGAATGTGATTTGATTCCTTTGTAACAATCAGTAAGTTGTAGGAGAGTACGTGCAGCTTTACGTTTATTCTCATCGTGTGCGGTGAATTTTACAAGGATTTTGTGAATAAAATTGCTGATATTTGTTTAATGGCTTTATTTAATATTTAATTTAAATTCTAGTTCAGTTAGAAATACATTTCTTACATTTGGTGTGAAATGTGAATATTAGCTTTTCACACAATATAATTTAAAGAACCTGGCAACAGTCAGCACCAGGCGCATACCAGCCATAATATTATAACGTTTATTTATAGAGCACTGAGCACTCCTGAATACTGTTACAAAGTGTTTTACAGGATGAATAAAAATGTAAGCAATAAATAAGAATGTGAACAAAAACATGAATGAATAAATAAAGAACAAACTAGAATAAAACATTTACCAACACACAGGATGTGGTGTAACAATTCCCTGTGCTGTAACACTGAGGCTGCTGCTTCACTTCAGGCTGCCCCATCGTGAATGTACAGGTCCAACAGACGAGCTGCAGCGCTCACTAATCAGCTAATCTAAATGTTACGGGGTTGAGTGTGTGAGTGTGGAGTCACTGGGGTTATCGACTGGGCATCTTCCACCGTTCACCAGTGTTTCATAGTCTCCAGCCTCCATATCCGCTCTCAGCAGACTCAGCACAGCTTCACCACTGCTGCCAAGACCTGCCTCACCCCTACCTACCCAATACAACTGTGATAACTGGAAAAGAGAGAAGTGTGGGTGTGCATGTGGGTGAGGGGTGAAGGGTGGGTTGGGGTTGACCCCGGTTAGGATTTGGACAATGGTTAGGGTTTAGGGAGGGTTAGGAATAAGATCATGCTACCAACCAAATATCCCAACATACTAATAAAACTAATATATCAGCAAACATACTTCCACCAAACATGCAAACACTACAATACATAAGATAACATACACTACCAGTCAAAAGTTTGGACACACACATTTTTTCTTTATTTTTTAAAATTTTTCACATTTTAGAATAATAGTAAAAACATCAAAACTATGAAATAACAAATGCAATTGTGACCAAAAAAAGTGTTAACACAAAACTATCTTATATTTTAGATTCTTTAAAGTAGCCGCCCTTTGCCTTGATGGAAAGACAAAGGCTTTGGAAAGAAATTCACACATAGGCATCAACTTCACTATTTACATTTGTCTAAGAAACAAATTTCAAGCATTTAAGCATAAGCCTTTACATCAAAATGGCTTTAATATTATGAAAAACATAGTACATTCAGTCAAAAGTGTGTGGTTGGCTGGTTCAGGAGCCCTGATGGAGAAAGCTCAATCACCCTTAAGTCTTCAGTCTAGACTGCGGAGCGGCCAAGAGAGCGCTGCCTGAGGATCACAGGCTCATAAGGGGTTAAAAGCTCAGATATAGCTAGGCACTCGTTCAAAATGTGCCTTAAAGGTGATCAAAAAGGTGGATCAGGAGCTTTTCTTTCTGTAGACTGTAATCTGGATTCTCTGCTGGGTAAAACCGGTGTACAGGGAATTATAATAATCAAGGGAACAAAAAAAAGCATGGATGATAGTTTCCAGGTGATTAGAAGACAAAAAAGCTCTAATTTTGGAAAGTCTCCTGACTTGTAGAAAACACGACTGCACAACTGTTTGTCTGAGTTTATCTTCCCCTCTTTCTCTCTCTTCCACCTTTTCTATCTTTTTCACTGTAAACCATCAAATGATCGGACATAGGGGCACATAGGCACAGAGGGTTAGGCAGGCAGCGGTGGGCAGGTAGAGGGGTCTGGGGTCTGCTCTGTGGTCGGTAATTAGATTGATTAAGGCTGAGCTGGCGCTGGGGACGCGAAGACAGGGAGTGGGAAATGGAGATGGATGAGCCTGTGGGGCTGCGGCTACGAGATAGGAATGGTGAATAGGGCTCATCTCAGAGAGCTGGCTGGCTGTCTGGCTGCTGCGGCGAGAAGAATGGGCCGTTCGGCTAATCCCCTCTCCATCCCCAATCTGCGCCCGGGCTCAGCCGGGCCGAGATTCAGTCCCACACAGACATCACTGGATGGTGTGTTTGTCTTTTTTTTGATTGGTTCGAAGGACTCTTCTTTTGTGTTTTCCTTTTATTCTTGTGCTCTGTCACTGTCTGTCTCTCTCTCTTCCTCATAGTGACTATTTATCTAAATGTGATTGCAGAGGCAAGCTGGCACTCAGCATCCTTGCATGCACGCACACACACACACACACACACACTGCTGTGAGAATGTGTGAGGAGGAAAACAGGTGGGCTCAGTGTGTGCCCAGCGCTCCCCACGGAGTACATGTTTGATCAAAGAGAGAATGATAGAGAGAATGAGAGAGTGTATGAGAGAGAGAGAGAGACAGAGATTATTACTTCTGTCTCCAGGCAAAGCTCCACCAAGCCACAACTTCCTTAGTCAACATCAGATCTCGAGGCTGGGACTGCTAGGTGTTTTCCAGCCTTTTTAAATCCATTGATCATGTGGGGGAAGTGAGCGTCCCACACATGGCATTTCACCCAACTAACACCATCAACCGCACAACGTGCGCCAACGAAAGCCTGCGTCACCTGTCAGAGAGAACTTGGAAGAGAGTCTTAAAATAGGCTTGCTCGTGTGTAACCTAGGTTACCAGGGAAACGGCTCTAGTTAGCATACGCTCCCCATCGTGGGACCAAACAAAAGGGCAATTAACTCACTGCCGGCCCGGGTCTTGGTACAATTAAACCTGGTGAGGGGTTAGGTAGAGCTCAGAAGATCATGGCTGGACTGATTGGGGGGGGGGTGTTACCTTTGTGTGACACAGCATAGTCCGGGTAAATGGGTTTTACTGATGGAGATAGACACACAGAGAAGGAGGGCTTACGCAAAGTCCTTAGATCCCCACGGAAATAAGCCCACTGAGCACTAGACGTCATTTCAACGTCTCTGCTTTAGCTCCTATATAGCCCAGGGTCTTTTTTGGCTATGTATAGCCAAGCTTTACACCAAGCAGTAAGCACGTTATTACATATTTAAACAATGCACAAACAGCTGCAAATATCAAAAGAAGTCTAAGAAGTAGACCTCTACTGAACTTTCACTTTTAAACCCTATGTAGCCTCAGTTTAGCCTAGACATCTATAACCATTTATATGTCTTTTAAATGGCTAATCGACATAAATTGCTCAGTGGGAGGAATGACTAATGGAATTAGACTACCCAAGTCAGGAAATATGTGGATTTGTTGTGAATGTAGAGGGTGTGTGTTGGGGGGTATGGGGTGGCGAGTGTGGTCCTATGCAAACTGAAACACTGTGTCTGAATGTTAGTTGACGCCATGATCCCATATCTATAGTTTTGTAAGCAGCACGTCGATGAACACACTCATAATACATTATTCATGGGCTCATTCGGAGAAGGTGGCGAGGTATGCAGGTGTGCAATCTGAGAGGAATGCAGGACATGGAAAGGTGGAGAGAGATGCAGAATAGAGGGAACAGGAGTTTGAAGTGGTGTTTTGTTCCTGCCCTTCTAACAGGAGAGGTGTGTTATCAATCTGAATGTCTCTTAGGAACTCTCATTCAAGCTGAGAGAGAGCTGATTTAATGGCAAGGTCTCAGCCTTCCATTCATCGCCCGAATGAAAGGCCTGTGCAGTGCTGAAAATTAACACAAGCATATCGTAGGTGTGTGTGTGTGAGAGAGAGAACTTGCAAATATTGTCTAAAGGGAATGATGGTCTAAATATCCCCTCTCTCTCTCTCTCTCCCTCTCTCACACACACAAACACACACCAACTCCTGCTGCTCCGAAATTAAAATTATAATGGTTATTGATCTGTGGTTTATAAATAACCCCCTTGTTCATCATCCTTTTAACACCCTCCCTACTTTTTCACCCTCTCTCTCTCGCTCTCTCTCTCTCTCTCCGTCTTTCCACACACACACACACAATCAGCGACACCCCAGGCTAGGAATTGAGCTTGTATTTTATTTCTTTGCTACAAAAGCCACCGCAGGCTTTCATTGACAATAGGCAATGATGTAATCAAATCATATTTGTCAGTAGAGAGCTGACAACAAAGAGGCTGAGCTTCATCCAAAGGAAGCTGCAGACACAAAGGTAACAGGGCGCTGAAAAGAGAACAACTCTTTTCATAGAATTCAAAAGGCGTTTCAAAGTAAATTGTCTGATTTTAGACTAGAAACTCTTTGTGGTTTGTTTCACAACTAGAGCTTGGTTTCTTCGCCTGTGGGTTGGGGCCCAAAGTGGGTCGCAGGTTCACCTCTGCTGGCTCCCCACGTGACAAAATCAGTGCTATGTATTCCTAAATCTGGCTTCAGTTCAAGAGACTAATATTTGGGTTCAGGGCTGAAAATAAAAAACAGAAAGGAGCCCTGAACCAGACTCTATTGACTATTTTCACTTCCCATCACCATGATTATAATGGTATTGGTAATACATTTTAGGAATCGGCTCAAAGAAAAGCCTTTCCTTCTAGAAGTGTGCAAGGCTTGGGTGGCAGCCTTATTGGTTATTGATCAGCTGCTGTCAGGTTACAAGGTCAGGGGTCGTGTCTGGGCTGGTCTGTCTGAGGCCCTGACCTCTGTCCTCTGACCTCTGACCTCTCCGCGGCCTCCCAGGGGAGTCTGGGATGGAAGAGGTGAAATGGGTGTCGATGAAAAGAACGTACTACTGACTGATGTGCGCCTACTGTTTTAATCCTTTGGAAAGACTGAACGAAAATGTCTTTCTGAAACGTGTCAGTCGATGGGATTTTATTATCTCCTTCAAAGTGATGAAAGTGATGTGTGTGTGTGTGTATGTGTGTTGTCAGACCATGTGTTTAGTTTAGATACAGGCATTTGTGAACTGTATTCATTTCATTTCTTTGACATACTCTCTTTCTCTCTTCCTCTCACTCTCTGTTTCTCTCTCTCTCCCCCTCTCTCTCTCACGCACACACACACACACACACACACACACACACACACCTTTATTTATCCTTGCCGCTGCAGGAGAGGATGTGATAAGAGAGCATCATCCTCGTAGCAGATGAAGTGCGGAGCGGCGTACTGTTGGAAACTGGTGTTCATTGTCAATTCATGTTCCTGCGACTTAAAGGTCATGTCATCAAATAAAGCCCCCCCCCCCCCCAAAAGCAGATAACAGTGAAACGAGTAAAGGCTGGGGAACAAAGAGCACAGCCCTTCTCCCCTCACCCCTCTCTTTCTTCTCCTCTGTCTCCTCCACCCTTTATCTGTTAATGAAGCGCAATCCTCTCAAGAGCACAAGCGCCGGGATTTGTCAAGTTATCACAGGCTCAGCTCTCTCCTGTTCTTTTATTTTACCACTCCTGTGTTTTCTGTTGGACTGTCTGTCTGCATTTTAAGTTCACATTACTTCATATTATGAGTGTCCTCTTTTGCGCTCTTTCTCACTCTCTCTTTATCTTGTAACTCTCACTCTCCTGTTTGACTTTCATCCTGTGACCCTCTTTTTGATCCTCTCTCTCTCTCTCTCTCTCTCTCTCTCTCTCTCTCTCTCTCTCTCTCTCTCTCTCTCTCTCTGTCTCTCTGTCTCTGCTGCAGTTGTTACTGGTGAGGATCAGAGTGGATGGAGTGGAGCCGACCATCAGGTCACATTTCATTCTGTCTGCAAGTATCACCTAGAATACTGCTTACAATGTTTTTTTGCAGAGCGTGTTTATCACAAGCTGATCTGTCTGAAAAATTCACTGTATTGGATTCCACACGCAAATACTGCATAATATTTGCTGCTAATGGTATTAACTATAGCCTGGCGGATGTATAATCACAGAAATGTGATTTTCATGGACTTATTTCCATGAATATAATCTACTCTGCTATTGCACCTCACACACACCCCATGAATTGGATTGAATCTGGAACAATGTAATTTCAGATAGATATTAAAAGATGCAAAATTGCGTAATTGTGTTGCCTGTATAACAATAGTTTTGGCTCACGGTGATAATATTATGAGCAGCTCAATCCACCTCAGGTCTCCCCTCACCCACCACAATACAGTATGCTAATGATGCTACACTAACAGCCACAATAAAAGTAATGATGATTACCGTGGCGATGGGGGTAGTAACAATAACAAACCCTGTGATGTATAGTAAATTATAACAACCCTCCCTGTCATAATTGCATAGTTAATTCACATTTTTATTCAGGGTTAGGAAAATTGGCTCGCTGTGTTTTGATGCTATGTGAAACCGTGTGTGTGTGTGTGTGTGTGTGTGTGTGTGTGTGATGCAGATAAGCCTAATGTAACCTATATTGAGGACTGGAGCTTCCATGTGGAGATTTTATGTTTATCAGATTTTGTATAATGCTGCATGCATGACTTCACGTGTGTATGTGCTTGTGTGTGTATGCGTGTGTGTGTGTCTGCATGTGTACTGTATGTCTGCCTATATCTCTGTCCAATATTCTTAGTGAGTTGACTGTGAATAACATTTTTGGGAATTTGGGAGTATAATATTCCGGGTTTGGGAATGCATTTGTGTGTGTTTGAGAATAAATAGAGAAAGTGTTTTAGAATAAATGGATGTGACCCAATATCAATACAGTAATAACAGATAGATGATGGATAATGTCAGTCACCTGTAGGTGGCAGTGTATCTTACTGTGTGTGTGTGTGTGTGTGTGTGTGTGCCTGCGTGTCTTGGAGTGTGAATGCATCTGCGCGTGTGCAATTGTGCATTCATGCACAGTAGTGTGTGCATGTGCATGAGTGCTGATAGCGTACGCCGAGCTGCCGCTGCGGCCCGGTCGGAGCCGCGCGGCTGTCTGATCATTTCTGCAGCATACTGACGTTTTGTCATGTTGAGCGTTCAGAGCGTCCCAGGAGGGAGCAGCACATGACAGCCACCAAGGGCTGTCCAATTGACTGATTTGTGTTGGGACACACACTATCACCCCACACACTACGCTGTTGACACACAGACAAATATATGTGTACCCACACAGACACACACACACACACACACACACACACACACATCTCGCCTGTGGGTCTGTCACAGCTCCCCAGAGAGGCTCCTGGGCTTGGTTTTATTGCCTGTATTGATCGTGGTTCTGGCTGTGTAGAGGGATCAATATGTGGATTATAGGAGGGAGTATCTCTTACTGCTACCTAAACCCCCCACTTCATTCACACTCAGCACCTGATCACCACTGTGTGTGTGTGTGTGTGTGTGTGCGTGCGTGTGTGTGTGTGAGTCAGAGAGAGAGAGATAGAGAGAGTGAGGAGATGCATGAATCCACATCCCGGAGCATGTATGTCTGTGTGTGACAGCGGGGAGAGAGACAGAGGGAGAGGATGAGATGGATGCACTCTGCATCCAAACGAATCGTATTCAAATGAAGGCAGGCAGTCTGCCATGCAGCCTCACCAGCGTCTGCTCAGCCTCTCGTCTCACGACTCCCTCCCCCAACACAGATACTGGCACTGCCCACCCCCCTCCACCCCCCAATACCCCACACTCTCTGCCTATATCTACATATCTACAGTAATTGACATTTTCCATTTGGCAGGTTCTGTATCTCCTGCCCGCCATTTCTATGGCAACCAGCGGCAGGGGCCTCAGCTGAGTGAGTTAGCTGTGCCCCTTGGGCCAAGGCGTCTAGCCGGCTGCCTGCTCCAAAAAGCTGACAAGAGCACAGGGGGTTTTACTGCCCATTTAATAAGGTAAATAGTCAGACAGCCCCAAATAAATAGCCCCTAATAACGCCTAATTCTATTAAGGCTACTAATTATCACCCTGCAAGCTACTTGGTGGACAAAAAATGCATATTTCAACAAAAGCTGACACACCTAGATAGATTTATTTTGACTAACAGAGGGTTAATGAAATGATTTCTTTTTAATTTCCTTTCCCTGTTCAATACGAGCACTAATCTAAAAAATATCTCGTACTGTAGACAAAGTATTAGGCTTTCATTGCAAAGAACTACATGACTTGAACAAGTAATGGATTTGTTCGCATGAAGATGGTCTGAGTGATTTACCACTTCAGTCCTCCCTCCACGTGGTTAAGGTCTGCAGAAGATTCTTCTTCTCTCCTTGAAACTGTTGATGGGGGAATGGCACATTGTACACTCCGAAAGGAAATGAAGCAATATCTATTCTGGATAAAACATGATTATCTCATCTTCGCTCAATATTTGCAAAGTACAGATGATTTGAAATGTAACTATATTACAAGAAAATACGTTTACTTTCCCCTGAGCAGTGATTTTGTTTGAGTAGGTGACACATTTTTCAAACGGTGGATATCTGATGTTAGAATGAAACTCTTCAAATACGCTGTGGATGTGCTTTCAGGCCGATATGGAAATGAATATGGTAATACGGATGTTGTCTCAAGTATTTAACTTTAAAGAGATAAAGAGAGATTTCCATTTTTTTTGTGTCCCCACTCCCACACACACTCATACTCTTTTCCTCGCTCTCAATACCTTTTCTTCTCCTCTCACATTTTCGTTTGTTCTTCTCCTGGATCGTCCCAGATACTCCTGTGTACCTAATACTCATTACTCTCTCTCTCTCTCTCTCTCTCCTTGTTTCTCACTCTCTCTCTCTATTTCCCTTCACTTCACTTTCTCTCTCTGTCGCTCACACTCACCTTGTCTCTGCCTCTCTCTCTCATTTTTCTTCCCATTATTGAAAAGAGTGAAGACGGGGTGAGACTAAAGGGGCTGTCCCTGCAGCTCGGGCTGTAGTGCAGCAATTAGGGGCTTGAGAGCTTGTCAGGGAAACAGTGGAACACACACACACACACACACACACACCACACACACAGTGCCCTCCCACTCCCAATGAAGACATCAAAGGTATTTGTATGTGAAAGAGGGGAAGAGAGGAGAGGAAGGGGCGAGGTCTTGGTGAGTGAATGCATTAACAAGAAAACAGTCTGGGTGCTTGAGATGGGAAAAAGCAGCTTTTGTAGGTTGCTGAGGGCGGTGGATAATAGTGCAAATGGACTAAGATTTAACAGCACTTTTCAGCAGCCGTTGTTCCTTTTCTCATGTGTGCGAGGCTGCTGGTGTTGGTGCCTGTGTGTGGATAATGACTGCATCTGTCACTGTGGGTTTCACTTTTCTGCTGTCTTTCTCACAGCAGGATACCAACAGCAGGATCTCTCTCTCTCTCTCTCTCTCCCTCTCTCTCTCTCAGTGTGTGTGTGTGTGTGTACGTGTGTGTGTTTGTGAGGAACAGCACAGAATCAAACTGTTGCGTTGTTGGAACTGTAGAAACATGACAGGAGGTACTTGACATGTAAAGGACCATGAGAACACTGATGATAAATGTGCGTATGTGCATATGATTTTCATCACAGAATCTTATATGTTAGGATATTCTGTATTACACTGACAAACACACAAGCACTATGCTCTTCATTGCCTGTACAGAATAATAGACACACAAGCACGCACACACATACCAACCACATCCTTCTAACTCATACACAAATACCTATAATAAGGAAAATATTTTGCTTTTTCCTCGTAACTGTCTGGTACTTTCCAGTGTTTATCCAGCCCTGCCTGTTGTGCTGGGTTTATCTCCTGATTAAATGGCCAGCCTTGTGCTGCGTACAAAACAAGCAGCAGTGGCCCTTCTCAACCTCATCTGATATAAAAAGGGGATAGATATTGTACAGAATTTGACAGCCTCACAAACAGCTTTACTGCTCCTTGTCTCACTGAACATAGTGTGTGTGTGTGTGTGTGTGTGTGTGTGTGTGTGTGTTTGTTGTTTGTGCATTCATACATCAAATGCAGCATGTGTGTGTAGTGAATATTTGTGTTTGCCCCGCTCTGGCACGGCCATAACTCACCCTAATATCTTCTTAAGGAGGGGGGCCTTAAAGAGCCGCAGACAGAAGTCTGCTGGGCTGGCAGGAGGGAGGGAAGGGCCTGGGAGGTAAGACAGGTGTGAGGCGAGGTAGCGGAGGCTGATGAAGCGGGACGAACACACAGGAAAAGGAGGGTTCTTTGGTTAGGGCAGTAGTGCTATATAGACCTGTAATAACTCTGATTTGTTCAAATAAAAAACTGGCCAATCAGAAATGGAAAAAACTGTGCTGCAGTTCATAAAAAGCAATTTTAATATTGCAGATTTGGAACATTTTGTGTATTCCTAAGGGGTTCTTTGATGGTTTTTAATTGTGTGCCATCATGACCCAAGAGTCTGCAGGTTTCATTCCAACCAAACACTACAGCAGCTGATTTCACTGATTAGTTCCTCCTCTCTGGTCGGAGTTGCAAATCAGTGAAATGAGCTGGTGTACTGTTTGAAGTAGAATGAAGACCTGCATACTCTTGGGTCACGATGGCACATGGCTGAAAACCACTCCTTCTTAGCACCATAAAACTTTCTATGTAGAACCATTTGAGCATGGTGCAATGATGAATGTTCTTTATAGCACCAAAAAATGGTGTGAAGCTAAAGAAAATAACCCCTTTCTTTGACTAGATAGAACCCTTTTTGTTGAGAGTGTCAGGATAGAGAATGGGAATGGGGAGTAGGGTGGATGGAGCTGGGAGGATGTAGGCCGGAGGGTGGTGGGGAGAGGAGTGAGGATAAGAGAGGGAAGGATGGAGGGAGAGAGGAGAGGGAGGATGGGGATGGGACGCAGGTTTGAAAGATAGATACTGAGGCTGAGGCTGAGGCTAGGGGGGGAGATATTCTTTATCATGGAAAGAATGGAGAAGAATGGAGAATATCATAATATCATCGATACAAGGGCAGTATGCACTCCCGATGGAAATCAAGACTCTTACTTGTTAGTTTGTGTGTGTGTGTGTGTGTGTGTGTGTGTGTCCATCCCTCCACCCCCACACATAGGCAGTGTCGGGGGAGGGTAAGTGTATTGCTAGCTGTGTGATTTAGAGGCCTGTTGACCAGAGTTAGAGGAATAGATGTCATTAAGCTGCACTTTGCAGATGCTACTGTACACACATACCTCCTGTCCAGATATCTGTGGTCTCAGACTCAATATTGTCCTATTCTCAGTACATTTTGTCATTTAGATAGTTATCTATTTATTCTCATTTCATTCAATTTCTCTTTCATTACAAAACCAACGGGTTTACTTCAAAAGTAAATAATGTATCTGGCTAATAGTATGATCTAGTACTTCCCTCCAATTAAGTGCCATGGTCTTGAAAAACACTTGACTCCCTCTTATCTTGGCCTTGACCTCATTTGGCCTGGTGTCCACTCAGACTAGGCTAAGGTGCTTTCAGCTGCAGCCCATCACACACACAAACACCTCATTTAGCAAAAAGGCAAAGGGCATTTCCAGTTAGGGCATTATTTAATCCATAAACCTGTGTCTATGTACTGTATGAAAATCAAATGTCTATATCGGCAAATGCTAAATCTGATCAGACCTAATTAAATTCCTCCCCATAACATGATCTTAATCTGTTAGTCGTATCTATCACTTTATTGTCTCTCATCTTAACTCATTGCATTTCTGGCTCCTCTATCACGCCCCTCTTCTCTCACTGTCTGCTTCTCTCTCTCACTCTCTCTCTCTGTCTCTCTCTCTCTCTCTCTCCCTCTCTCTGAGTCTCACTCTCTCTCTCTCTCTATCTCTCTCTCTCTCTCTCTCTCTCTGAGTCTCTCTCTCTCCCCCCCCTCTCTCTCTCAGTCTCTCTTGCTCTCTCTCTCTCTGTCTCTCTCTCTCCCTCTCTGTCTCTCTCTCTGAGTCTCTCTTGCTCTCTCTCTCTCTCTCTCTCTCTCTCTCCCTCTCTGTCTCTCTCTCTCTCTCTCTCTCCCTCTCTGTCTCTCTCTCTCTCTCTCTCTCTCTCTCTCTGGGGAGCAGGCCTAGGGCATTATGTGCTGCTATGAATGATTCATCGCCCTCTGTAGTGTATGTGCTCGGACTAGAAAACAAGGAGAGAGAGACAGAGAGAGCGAGGTGGATGGGGGGAGGAAGAGGAGATGAGGTGACAGAAGAGAGAGAGAGAGAGAGAGAACATAGCTAGAGGTGGAGGACAGCAGCAGGGACTGTGAAGGAGAGACAGAGAGAAATGACGTGAGGTTTTGAGTAAAACAACAAGAGGATGTCTTTTGTGACTAACACATTATTTCAGAAAAATATTTTTTACCTTGTTTCCTTGCCTTGATGACAATCTGCCCTTTCAATGTCAAAAGATTTCTGAAATGAATATTCGCATTACTCTTTAGTGGAGCACAATCCTCAATTGTAATTAGTCACCCTTGCAAAATCACCTCACATCCTCCCATTAATCTGAATACATCTCCAACTTGTTTTCTTCTTTCTCTCATCCACTCCTCATCCCTCCTCCCATTCCTTCTCTACCAGGAACGGAAATAATTCCCCTGAAAAACCCCTCTCATGCACTCATAACCACTCATAAATTCATAACCACTCATTCCCGCGCAGAAAACACTCCATATTCCCCCCGAAGATCGTCCGGCCCTTGAAACAACGTTATCTTTCCTCATCTAATTTCCCACGACCTGGCGTAGATTATCTGCCAGATAATTAAGACCTGCTGAATAATTAAGTGGACAATAATGCTAATTCATGAATAATATATATGTTTATGATGGCGGGGCATAGATAGCGGTTGCTGCGGCGTTGGCAGGAAGATTGATGCCGTGGCCTAGATAGGATCTCTCCAGTGAGGGGATGCTGCCGACTGCCATGCTGCCCATATTCATTAGGCCACTGTCATTGGCTTTTGTGTGTAATGACATACTTATGTATAATTTACAGGCGTGTCCCAAGGCAGAGGTGGCATACGTGTGGGAACGGAACGAATGGGCTTCTTGGCACGAGCCATAAGGGGTTTTGCTTTATGATGCTGCGTTCACATAGGTTGTGACTGATCGATTTCTCACTCAATGCATTTTTACTGCATTTTTATTCCTCTCTCTCTCTCTCTCTCTCTCTCTCTCTCTCTCTCTCTCTCTATTGATCTCTCTAACTCTCTCTCTTTCACTCGCGCTCACATGTGCACACATTGATCCTATGTGTTTGTGTGCGCTAAAGTGCAAGTGAGTGTGTGTGTGTACTTGAGCATGTAGCGGTATGTGTGCGTACATTTATCCCAGCGGCCTGCTGTAATAAATGAGGTGTCAGTGTGTGTTCTGTCAGATAGACTGCTGGTGATTGGTGGACTAGACAGTAGCGGCAGCAGGCTTTAAGTTTGTCTGCACAGAGAAGCATGTGAGACCAGCAGACACTATATCGCTATGCACTGCGATGAAGGAGGTTTTAGACCCTGTGTGTAGGTTTGTGTGGATGAACATGCATGTGTTGTGTGACACCTGTGCATGCGTATGAGGACTGTGTGCTTTAGCCTCAAAAACCATGAAACAAATCCTCTTCTCCACCACTGTCCTCGCCCTTTTAGCCCACCCCACCCCTTCCCATCCCATCCCATCCCAGCCCAGCGCAGCAGAGCCTGTAGCGCTCCAGCCAGTTTGATTACATTTCCGATTAGAGTTGTGGCCAAGCGGTGGTGAATTATGCCTGAGCTGTTACCTTGCTGTAGCTGCTGGGGGAATGAGGCAGCTAGGCTGCGTTCACCCCACTGCCGCTGACCTTGGAGGTCACTCACAGGAAGGAGACATTCATCACTCTGACACACGGATGCTGTGGGGAGGAGAGGAGAGGAGAGGGTGTGTGTGTGTGTGTGTGTGTGTGTAGCAACCAGTAACCCCCATACTACACTATTATTCCCTCCAACACTTCTGTTCTCCCAGTAGGGCTAAAGCACTGGCTGTACTGTAGCCCAAGATGTGCAATGCATACCTCATTGTTCCCTTATTGCATTGAACTAGTTAACCTATAGCCATTCAGCCTGTTGACAGGGTTGGGTTGTACTGGAATACTTGTATCAACATTATTCTAAATATATAATATATATTCTGTTAAATTACCTAAAAAAAATAATGTATTGTGATTCCAGATACTTGTGAAAAATGAGAGGATTACCTCTGGGAATACTTTTTAGTGAAAGGAGAAACTCAGGCGGCCGTTTAAATAGTAGCAGCCGTTCTATGTCTTCATAAAATGTGGCACAGAAAAAAGTTTGCATGCAAACCTGAATTTAATTTCCTGAACTTTGTAATTTTTCCACTTTTTCTTATCTGTAGGCCTACATTTATACCTCAAATATGGCAAAGTAATCTGAAACTAACATACATTACTGAGTCACTGATTACAATTTTGATGAGGTAACTGTAATGGAATACGTTTTAAGGTAACCTACCCAACCCTGAATTTGTGATCTGTGATGTTTTTAAATCCCTTGTTAATGTGATTGCGCCCATGGCATGATGGTTTTACATACACAGGCATTCTTTCTTTCCTCATGAAAGAGGGATCGCTCCCCCTCTCTCTCTCTCTCCCTCTTTGTCTCTCTGTTTCTCTCCTGCTTTCTGTGCATATAATCACGAATGACAGACAAATATCGACCCCGGCCATTGTGGCCCAAGTGTCTATTTGCTCAGTAGAAAAGGCTCATTATGTTACAGCAGATTGATATCTCTGCCCCCAAGGATTGCAATTGCATCTCAAATGAAAAAAGAAACAATCATGGCTGCTGGCGGGGCCACATTTTAGCACTTAGCGCCGCTTGTCCCACTCCACCCCCTCCACCCCCCCCACCCCCACCCCAAACAACAGAGTGACCTTGGCAGGTGCGGTCAGCGATGGGATGCCCTGTCTTTGAAGAATGGCAAACAGACAAGGCTTTGATGGCATGTCACTATGCCTTCTCTTCCTACCTCTGTCTGGTCTCTCTGGGAGATATGTTGTGCTTTGCTTGTGTGTGTGTGTGTGTGTGTGTGTGTGTGTGTGTGTGTGTGTTTACCTGAGTATATATTCAGGTTTCATTTTTGCATGGCTTGAAGGCGGCGGCGCTTTCAAGGTGGTTTTGACGCTCCCCTTACATGGACTCTCTTCACATCTTCTGGGTCAGACGTGATGACAGAAAGGATGGAGGTAAAAACAACAAACTGGCAGAGAGAGAAAAAGGATCAGAGAACAGAGAAATAGAGAGAGAGAGAGAGAGGGAAAGAGAGAAGGAGCGAGACAGCAAATTAATGTTTGCCGGAGCTTAATTGTTCATTTGAATCCATAAAGGCACACAATTATGTTTATGCGTGCCATAAATCTGATTAGCGCTGAGTGCTGCTTTGCAAACACAATAGAGTCTGTATGGGGGCTAATGCCCACATGGCTAGCATGTCTGATTAGCCACAAAGCACCATCACTTATCTCTCTTTCTATTACCATGCAATCTATGAAGTGAAGTATGATGATGTATCACTCAAACTAATCGCACGGCCTTTTCTTATTCGAAGCACAAACATCAATGAGAAATGCTTTAAAATGACAGCCGTGCTGGAAGGGAGACATTTAGTCAGTCAGTGACCCAATTTGTCGTGCTTGTTTAAAGGGGCTGTGGCGGAGGCATCGCTTACTGAAAATGACATTGTCAACAATCCTGTTATTTTTTGTTTTATCTGCTTATCACACATGCTTATTTGTGAAACAAATTGAAGGGTTTAGGCTGTGACTGAGAAAGATTTGTAATGCTTAACGTCTTGAGAATATGGAATATCACAGCTTTCCATTTATTCAGCTCCTCTTACTTACACTTAGGTCCTCCAATTTCCCAGCATCCTCTACAAATTGTTGCTTGCTCCCTCACACCCTTGATTGTGGAGAGCTAAATCTGCTGTGTGAGTGTATGGGTAAGAAGTAGTAGAGGGAAGTATGTGTAAGATGAATGTGTAAGGAGATAATGGACAGAGAGAACACTTACCAGGTGAGGACTGAGAGCAAACTGCAAGGCAAACGTGTGAAAGAGGTATGGATGAGGAGGAGGGGTGAGGAAGATCACTGGCTATAAGCAGCTAGGCCAAATGATGGAGGGGAATCAGGACAGAATGAATGAATGAGTTTGACGCTGGGGCTCCATGCCGGCTCCCCAAACCCCCCAGCTGTGCAGGCTGGCTCAGCTCCCCGGTGTTCTCAACGACTATTCGGTGGCACCGACATCACGCATAATGAAGACCTTCGAGAGCCTGGTACCGCAGCGCCTCGGACCCCTGCTGATGGGCCCCTGCTGATGGACCCCATGGACCCTCTTCAATTTGCATACTAGGCTCACGTAGGCGTGGATGATGGCATCATTTACCTGCTCTACAGGGCTTATTCCCACCTGCGGAGGCCCGTGAAGCATGGCGAGAAAAATGTTCTTTGATTCCTCCGGTGATTTCAACACCCTCCAGCCTCGGATGCTCGTGGGGAGGATCAGAGTGCTGCAGGTGGATGACGCCATGGTTTCCTGGATTATGAGACTGGGACTAACTCAGGCTGCAGTTTGTCAGCCTCCGGAGCAGTGTGTCGGACACTTCACATTCAACTCTGAATTATGCCACCTCCAGAGGTGCTCCGATGACTCCTCCATCAGTGAGGGGATTGAGGAGGAGTACAGGGGTCTGGTGGGGAGCTTCGTTGGGTGGTGCAAGGAGAACCTCAGTAAGACGAAGGTCCATATGTGTGGCATTCTATATTGCTAATGTGAATATGGTGCACATTTTGCACATCATGTATACTTGCTTTAAATTCAAACAACTGTCTTATTCATATTCCCATACCTTTCCCATTGTTATATTTTCCATATATGCTGATATTTTTATTCATATGCATATCAAACATGAGGCCATTAAGGCTGCATGTGTGTGTGCCTGTATGTGTATATATGATTAGTCATGTGTTCCAACTCAGGTAATACCTTTAACTGGATCAATACAAACGCCTCCCATCCCCCTTCTTCCTTAGTATCCAATGACACTTTGATTGACCCCCTGCGTTTCCCACAGGGTCAGGTTGATATGGTAACAATCTGACCATTGAACTTTACCCCCTGCCAGACAGGTCAGCCGACCAGGGTCATAATTTAATTCCTCAGACGCACATTGACTGGCTGTGTGATCAATACTAACGTCCACACTGGAGACAGCAGGCTCATATTCTTCAGTCTGGATCCCAACTGCCTACCTTGGGTGATATCTGACCCACTACTGCACCTCTGTCTCTGACACACGCACACACACACACACACACACACACACACACACACATGAATTTCAATCATATTTATAGACACATAAAATGAGAGGCACAAGGATAATAATCACAGATATAGAAACCAGCATGTCATCTACACTGTGTAGCTCCAAATAATAGGCTTTCTCTCTCACATTTGACTTATTAAACCTGCTTGCTCTGTAAGAGGGCCACAAAATGGCTGTGGATGGGAGCTGTTACATACAGCTACATGGAGCACATGTTACATGAAGCAGAGGATAGATGTCACTGCACCACACAGACCCGTCCTGTGACCAAAAAGGTCACAGGTCAACAGCCATATCTCCCAAAGTATCCTGGATGAAGGCTCTGAACCCCTTCCTGATCATTCATTGTAAGTCATTCTGGATAAGAGCCTCAGCTGAAATGTAAATGAGCTGCAGGGTGGCCAATAAGTTGTTAGAGAGATCCTCCTATAACCATCACTAATGGCTGATGAGAATAACCCTTATAAAAAAAACAGTAGCTGGCATCTACAGCCTATATGACTTGTTCCAGTTGCTGGTGAAGAAGCACTCTGCTAGAATGTGGTCAAAGGTACATAGTGGAAATATCACGCATACTCAAACACACACACACACACACACACGGTTTCAAAATGATCTAGGCAAGAGATTATTTATATCTACAGCCGTGACACAGAAGATTCATCGCCACGGTCCCTGATTAGTGTCTCCCCTCCTCCTCTCCACACACTTCTCCCCTTGCACTCCATCATCACGTAGACTGAATAATTGTGTTTTGCCACCGTCACCGTAATGCATATCTGTACAATAATCCAGATGTGGGTGACACCATAATCCATATGTGTGTCACACCAAGTACAGATGGTCCTTTAATTGCGAGCACACGGCAGCGATCCCCCTGCTTTGTAATCAGATTCATAGTTTCTTGTGTGCGTTCATTTGATGTCGCCCGATGCATTCGTCTCGCTATCAGATGCTACTGGAGTCTCGTTTAGGCTGGACATCAGTGGCAGCTAATGAGACACAGACAAGGGTATTTATTCAGCCCCAGATCTGGCTCACTGAGCGGTGACATATTGGCCCGACAGGCACTCCAGTCGTATTTGTGTCTCCTCATTTTGCCAGCGGAGATAAGGTTTTCACCAAGCCAAGTGCGCAGGGGGTTTCTCATTCCAAAGTGACTACAATATTGACTTGTGGGAGTAATTGTTGTGTTGTTTTTCTTTGACTGATTGCGCAGCTAGAGTTATCTAATTGTAGTGGCTCAAAGCTCATCTGTTATAGCCAGTTTCCCATGCATCAGCTCATGTTTTGTACATGTGAATAAGCCCACTGTCTACCTGAAACACAGCAGAAACTTGTGAATTCCAGTTACCGGCCCATTTTGAATTAGTGTGGAGGGGTATATCAGTTTGTCCATATATCAGGACGATATTGGCCTTTTATAAAAAATTGGATATCGACCAGTCAGTGTAATCCACCTCCAATATGATGAGTATGAGCCATCCATGACCCTAAAAGGAATAAGTGGGTAGAGAGAATGAATGGTCTAAATAGTATAAATAGAGGCTTTTACACCCTGCCAAGAAACACTGAAAGCTTGTAGGTTTTTGGGGGGATTTTATTTTATATGCACATATCGACCTGCAAGATGACGCAAGTGTATAAATATAACATAATGTAACAGTAGCCCAATGAGGTCTGTCAGGAGGTGGAAGAGTAAAACACCAAGATTGTCATTTTGTGGTCTGAGCTTAATGTTTTGTAGAAAGTGTGCCCTCTGTTGGTGAAAATGCTGTACGGGTTCCATACTGCAGAAACAATGAATGTGATACTTTATTGATCCCCATTGGATGATTCACATTTCGCTCGCAAATTGTCGACTTGCACTTGTTTGCTTTCTTCTTCTTTCCCTATGAAAAGTGTGGAAGCCATAGGGAAGGCAGAAGTCTGCGCAGCTCCTGATTTAGCGTGTAAGAGCACTGGCAGTTTCTGAGGCAGAGGGGAGAGAAGGGAGAGAAGGGAGAGATGGAGGGACTGCTGTTGTCATGGAAACGGCGGGGCGGAGTGTTGGGAAGTGGGACCAGTTTGTTTGTTATTGAAGGTCACGTGGCTCGACGAAGCTCCGCCCCCGTTACCACCGATTCAAGCGTCTAGTGCTGCTGCTCCGGTCAGTTACTACAAAATGGCTGCAGTGGCACCACCGTCAACGAGAATCCACTGAACACTTCATGGTAGGAATTACTAATCCCTATGGTGCATAGCGCGATAATGTTGGACCCGTTTGCTTTCCACTGACGAAAATATTCCGAATTTACAAGGATAATATCGCAGTTGGGCTTTTTATACGTATATCGAGAGTCTGGTACTGAAAATATTTTCAGTTGTTCAACCCACTTTGACAGTGTTTTGTCAGTGTTCTCTCGCTGCCAGTGCGTTTTATTGCCACTGTCGGTGGCAGATTGGAAATGCTTGGTGTTTTTTATGTTAAGCATATGGGTCTGTTCGCGCGGATAATTTACTGCACATTTTCTTGACAGTCGATGGTAATTTGGAATAGTTAGCTACCTAGCTTAGTGGCTGCACGGTTCCAATTATTCAAATGCACCCTATGCTATTGCTTGTTGAGTTATCTTATTTGTTTATTAGGCGGTCATTGGTTGAGCGGTTGTTATTGCATTGGCATTGATGAGAGTTGACATGGATTGTGTTGCTGTTCATTTGCAGATACCCCAAACTGCAGTGAAAGCTTGGATCTAACGTTAGCGAGCTAGCCTGCATCACCTGACTGGCACTAAACGCATTAGCAAGCCGAGTTTACCTTCTGTACTTATGTCCAGTTAGTTGAGCTTGCCGACATGATTGCAATCCCAGCTGCATTTTTTATAAGTTGGTGACCTTTCATATAGATATTTATGTTTTCGCCGCTGAATGAATGCTCAGCGCTTCAGCACTTACTGAACAGTTTGGTAGCTAATGGCCTTCATATTGTCAAAAATGTTTGGAAGTAGCTAGCTTTGTACGCAGGAAATACAGAATGTTTTAATAATGCTGAGATTAGAGACTGCTCTATCCTTTTTGGAGCCAACGTTTCCCTGCTTACACCTAACGTTGGAATGGCTGTTAATTATAGACTGACCGCCTAACATAGACCTATTATAAACTATATCCATAGGAAATGTGACTAGCTAGTGTAGGGGTTTGCCTGCTGCTGGGGCATCAGGGTGTTGTGTAAACCATGGGATGATGCATGAGCCATGAATGATCTCTTCCTGTATTCCCTTCACCAAAGACAACTGTCATCACTCTGCCCCTGCTGCCACTTGACATCCTACAGTGGCACACACTCTTCAGGAGTGGCATGCAGATATGCTTGAGGATGCCAGCACCCTGATGCATGAAGAGGACAGGCTGATGCAAGCCTTGAGGTCCGCTGATTTTTCTAATATGTTAAGAGTCCCTAATTTGGGTTTGGGCCTGGCAGTGGATGAAGAGGTGGTGGTGGTGGTGGTGGTGGCGGCAGCGGCAGCAGCAGCAGCAGCAGGGAGGGGGGGTCTCTCTCTCCTCACTGGGTCAGGGGCCCCTGTCAGCACCCAAGCCTGTGAAAGGGGCAGTGTATTCACAGAGAGGCGCCAAAGGGGGCTTGATAACAAAAAGAGGCCACTAAATGCTCTGATTACTATACGGCTTAGGTCATAGCCTCGCATTCAGTTTAGACTCTTGACGGCTTTTTGCACAGTGCTGGACTGCAAGGCTGTGGGGCTTTGTGCCAGATTGTGTCATTTGGTTTGGCGAGTTGTTTGGTGTCAGTGATCAGATGCTTAGCTGGAGTCCACAGTGGAAATGCCGAGTTAGCGTTATGTGAAATAAAGTTTATGGCTGTTAGAGAAATTAGTTTTCATCTTTAAGTTGCCTTGAGAATGCTAGTTAGCAGGAATGCTAGCTGCATTTGTCCTGTGTTGAGATTCTGAATGCTGGACAGGTAGTTGCCAGATCTTCTACAGTCTACTTCTATAACCAAGGCTATTAGCAGTAGGCCCATCATTTTTAGTATTGAACAAAATCTTATTCTCAATAATGGAGTGTCAGACTTATGGCAGTATTTTTATATAAATGCTACTGTGAAAACTTTCCTAATCGTCCTTTCCAGTAATAAAAATCTGCTGAACACGATCAGTCTTAATTTAGCTCAGAGTTATGTGATCTTTCTCTTACGTACAGGCTATTACTCCACGCAACTGCTCGATGTTTTGTTTTATGAAGACAGATGTGGAAACCGTGAGAGTGCTACATGATTGGAGTCTAATAAGACATTTGTTAGGGACGTTCTTTGATCTATTGGACCAATGAATTGTCGACCAGGCTCGTGAAAGTGTTCCCATTACTGGCAGAGCAGACGACAGACATTGGGACTGGAGGCATTGCTTTTGGAGTGTGTCCATACAAGTTATTTTAAGGCCTGTTCAGAGTGCCAGGAGTGCAGCATATGAAATCTCTCTTTTCCTTGTCATTAGCCCAGGTCAGAAAGCATTAACATGACAACAATGTGAATAGCTTCAAGTACTTTAGAGAGTGAAATCCTCTTTGCAGAGCACAAGGACTTTGTCAGTGCTTACCCAGCAATTTTTAAACCTTCACACAAATTATGAAGTCATGTCACTGTTTTGGTCTTTTAGGTGTGTGTGTGTGTGTGGTGTTTTGTCTTTTCTTTTAGAGGCTGCGTGTTTGAATACCTGCTGGACCCTGTGGCATGTCAGATGTTTAGGAGGTTTAGGAAGCTGTGCCGTCCTAGCGTCCGATTGCGCAGAAGAGTAGAGGGGGCTGCACATTCTGCCGTGGCCGCGGTGGCTGATGCTGCGTTTGCTAGCGAGCGTTCTCCCAAAGGCTCACCGTGCTCTTGTTTGTCTTGCAGCGCTGGCATTCCTGGCTCTGTGCCCAGTGACTGCCGTCTAGCGCCCCTTCCCCCCCCTCTCACACACAAACACACAAACCATCCCCCTAGCCTCATCAATCGCTGTGCATGAGTCCCCTCATCTCCCTCCCTTCCAATGTGGGGCAGCAAGGCATGTACACGTCCACGGCAGAATGGATGGCTGTGACAAGTCACCTTGCACTCGTTGGCTCTCCTTCTCCTCCATCTCCGCTCCATTTCTGCCATGCTATTTTACACCTGCTTTCATCGCGTTGTCCTTGGTCTCTCCCCGGTGTCTTCCCATTCCGATTGCATTATTATTTTTTTTCTTTGACTTCCTTTGTCAGCAGAGCGAGTGTCTGGTTTTAAAAGGGACACCAAGCTCTAATCCTGTTGTTTTGACAGGAGGGTGTAATTCCACAACAGTGCTGAGCTCATTGACCTACGTCCTTCATGTTGACGCGAGCTGTGCTTCCCTGCTCCAAACTGCTGCTCCTGTCGTAGCTTAGCCTGCTACTGCGAATGGAAGTCGATCAGAACTCAACATTGATGTAGCCTGTTCAGGTCTATATATTTATTTATAAAATGGAAATTAATATGCAATAATTGCTGTAGAAAATGTTATCCACTTTTGATTAAAGGGCTTCTAGAAATGGGCTTTATTTTCAAAACATCCTCATTAGTGTATTGGGGGGGGGGGGGGGACAGTGTATTTCAATCGTGGTTTGATTAAATTTTATCCTAAATTAGTATGGCAGTGCTCTAAAGCCCATCCACTTATCTCCATCATATTACGAGAGGTACTGCAGCATCAGAGTGGGCAGGAGCGCCTATGTTTGCCTCCCCCTGTATCTGTCGCCACCAGTCAGCACTCTAACCTGAGTCCAAGGGATCCACATCTGCCCAAGCCATGCAGATGTTTGAAAATGAAAAGGCTGCCCTCGCCGAGAGAGGCTCTCTCTGCCCTGCTCAGGGACCAAATGTTTCTTAAACTGAAATCATTTTGACGCTTTGCTCTGTACTCACTCTCCCCAACCGGGTCGGAGGCCGACAGCAGCTCACATTAACTGGAGCATCTCTCTTATCCTCTGATCCTACATGACACAAGCCCCACTGATGCCTTTGAAAGGAGCAGCACCGGCTATTTTTAGCAAGGCAGCTGCACCAGCAGGCTTCATACCCAACCTCTTGGCGTCAAAAAATAAATATTTATGATGTGAATCGGTGGGTATGAGTATGGTGGTGTGTCTTCGTTTTGAAGCAAATTCCAACCGCCTAATCTCAGGCCCACAACCTGGACTATAGTCCAATTACAAAGACACTCTATTTATAGCTTAGCTGTCCTTTCCAGTGCTGCTCTTTGGAACCAACTGGCTTAGAGTGCTGCAGCATTGGCTTAGGCTAACAGTTTTTCCCTCTTCCACACATTGAAGACAGGTGCTCAGCTCCCTGATCCTAACTGGTCTGTGGTAACCCAAGATCATACGTGAGGAGGCCCAGTGTAGGAGTGGGCTAAAAGTAATATGCTGATATTTTCAGGCATTTTGACAACATTTGTTAACATTTAAAAAATGTAATGGAGAATATTGAATTTTCCAGCTTTCAAAGTGAGGCTTACTATTTGTCTTTGACAAATGAAAGCAGCAGACTTTTAAGTTCAAAAATATTCTGACATTTTATTGACATCTTGTTGACTTGTATGTCAACAAGAACCAAAAAATAAGTAAAATTTAATAATAAATCAAAGACTATTTACAGAGTCAACTTAAAAGTAATAAATAATAAATCCCACTTAAAGCCCTGTCTGGACAGGATTCGTATTGCAGGACAAAGTTGGTAATGTAATTTAGTATGTTGTACGTTAGTCATTTTAATCAATAATCTGGATGGCATATATCTATGACTTCATTACTCCCATAAATTACTGAGGGGGGCATCATTGCCGTCAGTTTTTGGAACATGTCTACTGCAGAATTTATTTGTAATTTATGAATCACACAGCATTGATCTGGAAGGTACTAGAATTGACGTAGAACGTGGGAGATTGGACTACATCTACAAATCATCAAAATATTGAAAAGAAACAGCAATAAGGTAACGGCTGGATTAAATATTAAGCTAAATTTATTCAATTAACTTTTCAAAAACATTTTTCTGGGTCACAGCTTTGTGATGACTCACAAAGCTGTGAGTCATCAAAGTTTAACTTTCTTTCACTGCAATTGACTTAGGGTGCGATTTGAAGAGCACCTTCTCTTGTTTAGTATCAATATGTTCAAAACCAAACTGTCTCCAAGCAAGTGAAGTAGGTCCACACACAGGAGCAAAGGTCACCGTCATGTCCTCTTGTTGGCTGGCATCACTCATCTTGTTGTGTTGACCGGGTTTTAGCCATGCAGCAAGTGGCGATATGTAACGTGATGCTGTGCTGACATCCTTTACCCACGCAATCTGCGTCCTCATGGTTGTGCACAGGGTCATGCGTCATACTCGATAATGACACATGGCATTTTGTGGGCATCTTAATGAGGAAGTAAAATTAAAAAAGCGTGATCGGCTGACCACCGATCCAATCATCGACTGAAATTATAGTACATTTTACCCAGACTTTCTACTAACAACAGCACTTCATATAAAAGTGCACAGCAAGCATAAATAGGAAAATTCATATAGGCTATGCCACGGTGTTTAACAGATTGTTCTTATGGCTGCAATGGTATAGCTGGCCTTTCCATGTGTAAATAAATCATAGGTTTTTTCCAAACCTAGTAATTACATGTTAGGTGGTGCTTCATCATGACTGAGGTGCTTATTGATCTATTGCCACTGGTAGCGCATGAAAAGTTTTTCACTGCGGCAGCATAGGCTCTGCCTTCTGTCTAATAATTTAAACTGGATCTAATCTGTGATCATAGGCTGTGAATTTTGAATGCCTCTGGTAGCGCAGTAAGTACACAATGTCACAGAAATGTTCCAAGGTCTGGCTATATATTTTTTTTTAAAACTGATGGTGACAGTGCGTGGTGCAATACTTGTGACAAGAAAATTTGTCTGGCAACTGTTGAACTCTAATGAAGCACTAGATAGTGCACAATGTTAACTTGAGGTGAGTGAGCTGTACTGTGTTTGATTGTAAGAAAATAACAGCACCAGAAATTGCTTTTTACATAAATGCATAGACAATTTACTAACGCTTGATATTCTTGAAATAGTTGTAAATTTAAAGTATTGTTTATATCGAATCTGATTAAAAAGATTTGATTAAACCAAAGTGTTATTTTCTTTTATAGTAAAATTGCATTTTGAACAAATATGTTCATGAGGGCTTATTGTATACTGTTCCAGTGAAAAGTAAGCAAATAAAAATTTCACACTAAAATTATATTTTTTTTTTAGATGGAAAACCTAACAGTATCACATTTGGTTCGACATTGGTATCAAAAAAAGTACCATTTTAAAAAAAAAAAAAAAAAAAAAAAAAAAAAATTTAAATTCAAGGTGCTGCTATCAGTCCCGGTGCCAAAAAATATCAAGCAATACCCAGCCTTAGCTGTTGCACTAGCTAGCTGTTTTGGTATTAGAATGATCTGAGCATGATTGATTATTTTGTTGTCAGTTGTTTGTTTCCAGTTCAGTGTTGCTTTCTCCACGCCTCAGTAACTACACCTGAAGACAACACATGCGTTACCACTGCCTTGCTATTTTCTGTGGCAGCCCTTGTGTTCAGTAGGGGGAGAGAGAGAGAGAGAGACATATGCATATGAGACAGCAGTGCTTCATCTACTTAGGCAGAGTCTAGCCAGTCGGTCCTAGATCCCATGCTCTCAGGACATGCCCCCAGTTGGACAGAGTGCCCCGACTCTAATGCTTAATTGGAAGCTCTAATTGGCACTTTAATGTACGATGCTTGTCTGAGTTCAGCTTTTCTCTCCTCTGTCCAAGCACTCCATTAGGCCTATTGAACCTCTGCAACCAAACCGATTTCAGTGCAGTGCTTCGGGGCACTGTCTATCTCCACCTGGCTGCTCACCAGGGCCTCGGGGAGTGCTTGTTGCCAGGCAATGGCACACACCACTGTCGCCTGCAGCAGCGTAGGCTTGGCTGGTGGAATAGCTGATGGTTTTATGTGCAGTTTCACATTTAAGGTTTAAGCAACCCAATTCCAATTTATGTATTTTTCCAGGCTAGTTTCTCTTCTCTCTGTCCTTAAAAAACGCGCCCGCTAGCTTTTTTTTTTTTTGTAAGTGTAGAGACATGCCAAGACTAGGCTAAATATAGACTAACTCTCCACTGGATTCACTTGCATATGAAACAATGGGGCAGTGTCAGGTAGTTTTTTACTAGTGTGTGTGTGTGTGTGTGTTTGTGTGTGTGTGTCCGTGGCAGACACTTCTCCTCTCTGGATTGGGCATAATGAGGCAAGTTTAGAGACTTTGTCTAGGGGGGGTCCGGAGAGAGAGGAAAGAACATTTTACCAGTAAAGCCTTCTCTTTTTTTGAGGGCGATGAGAGACAAATGGGATTCAGGCTGAACGGTGGGCACAGAGTTTAGATCCATGTTCCTGAAACTGACAGGTATTGTTTTACTGTGGTCTGCACACACACTGTTTGTGCTGGGAGCTGTGGGGTATGACCTGATTGGGTGTGGAGACTAGTGAATGGGGGCCTCGTCTCATTGGCCCCAGCTACACCAGACCTGCAAGGCCTCCCTAATAGCTTCCAGAACCAGTCCCAAAGACCCACTGAACTAAAACACACACATACACACACACATATGTACACATAAAACATCTTGTGTTACAGTATGTCAAGTAAGTAACTGCCTCCTAAGGTTTCAGTGCAAAAAAGCAAAACAAACCCTTATTCCTCTGTCTGGGTGACTAATCGGTATTGGTCAAGTGATCTTGTGTGTTACAGTGGTAACATAACTTTGCAAGTCTGTCATTGGCATTGACAGCATTGATTTTCTTTAAGAGCAGGACCATTGATTTTCTTGCAGCTAAATGAATGTAAAGAAATCACTGTTGCAGGTGTTCACCTGCTGAAGCCCAGCTCCTTCCTCCTCTGCATGTCTTTGTGATAATAAAAATATGCCTTCCTTATTCTTTTTTATTTCAGCCGTGAGAAGAAGCAAGGAATACGAGAAGAGAACCATTTGATGGAAGAAAAGAAAAAGAAAAAGCAAGAAGAGAAGAAAAAGAAGGAAGCTGCTCAGAAAAAGGTGAGCTTGTGGCAATGCCTTGCGGCTGGCCCTCTGTCTCTGAGACACGCACTCATCTTTTTACCTTGGCAAGTTGCTTTAATTGCCACTGCTTAGTGGTTTATAGAAAGCAACATGGTGAGATCAGCCCCAGCTTACGCAGCACTAGTGCCCATCTCTGCCCTCCAACCCCCCACCTCTACACCACCTCTGTACTTTGTCAGTCAGTTGGTCATCTGTTTCCATCCAGTCGGCTTAACAGGCTAACCTACTGCTTTCAGTATTACATGTCTCCTTTACCCTCCATGTGTTTGTTGGCGAAAGTATGAGTATGTGTGTGCCTGAGAAAACTCTGACATATGGCCTTGCCACTTATTTTACTCCCACTCTAACTACAAGCCCCATGAACCCTTTCACCCCATCGAGCGATGAACATGAACCATTTAGCATTACAATAGACTAACAAGAGCAGGCCTGAACATTCTGTTCCAGTGGCCCTGGCTACTTGCTCCAGAGCTGCCATGCAGCCTGCGCGCCAGCCAATACGACTCAGATGTTCATCGTGCCTTCCAATGGCTTAGCATTTACATTTTTCACTTACATGCAGGAAATATGCTTAATGCATAATTCATTTCGAGTCTTCAGTCTGTTGTTAATGTATTTTTCCTCCTTTTTTCAGGCCACAGAACAGAAAACCAAAGGTGAGTTGTAGTCAACTTTTTTTTTTTAAGAGATGTGCACTCCATACCACCCTAGACATAGCTTGGTGCCTCAAAGTTAATTTCTTCATAAAGTATGTTTTTGCCTGCAAGGGTAAATCGTCCTTTGCTTTGTGCTATAATATACTGCACATGCACAACACAAATAGAGGTTTCTCCTTACAGGCAAAATTGTACTTAGCCAGATTTGTCTGCAGTGAACCTTGCTATGAGTTTCTTGATCAAGGAGACTGATTTTGTGGGGTTTTTGAATTGTATATCCTCCTAATTAGATGGATAACTGAATAAGCCCAAGCTCGTGCAGGATTTCTTTTTTGCCTGTGAGCCACAATTTGCCTGCTATTCACTGCTGTGTTAGCTGCATATCAAGCATTCTTAGCTTTTATTACGGTGACTGAAAACATTCAGCGGCAGGCCAGGTGGCCCCTACTACCTGAGCCAAAATGGAGGCCAGGTGCCAGTAGAAGACTAATAAGGAGCATGGGGACAGTGCAGCTGCTCGTCAGGCTTCCCCATGGGCTCCTCAGGCGAGCCTAGGAGGCTAGGGCGGTGAAGAAGAATCTCAGGAGAGAAGAAAAGGGAGTGACAGAGCCACAAAAAAAACCTGAGAGGTGAACTGAGGCAGAAAGAGAGTTTTTGCGCAACAGAAAAGTGACAGGCATGAGGAAGGGAGATGAAAAAAGTGCAATAAAAGGAGACATCTGCAGAGAAGGGTGTGCTTAGCTGGCAGGTTTTGAGCTCCTGGTCTTTGGCAGCTGCAGACCCCCCCCCCTTCTCTTTGTGCCCCTGTGCCAAAGCTCGTAATGACCAGAAAGAGGTGGATAGAGAGTGATGGACAGTCAGTCAGGCCAGCAGCAGGTCTCCTGAAAAGACAGCCTTGTCGAGATGAGGAGGCAGATGGGAGCAGGACTTACGTCTTGGAAGGGATAGGCAGAGGGAAAATCTGATTAGAACTTCTGGTAGACCTTGGTAGCACGGCCTTACTGCAGTTTTAATGGCAGCAAGAAGATGGACAGGTCATTACAAGTGATTGTCTTTGCGTTCTTGTGCCCAATGCTGTGTTCAGGCAAGCGTGTCTGTGTCAGGTTTGTGGCTCATTTTGTTTATCTCAGTCAAAAGGAGTAAGTCGACTTCTGCGTTGTCTTGTTGTGGGTGCATGCAACTGTGAACTCTCTATCGTCAAGGGTCAGCGCCTCAACCTCCCCCTCTCTCCCTGAAGGCTGAGTTAATGAGATAGCGTAATGCCACCTAGATGCCCCCACCCCCTTTATTCCACCAGTCTGAGTCACCCTCAGCCCCTCACAGCTTGCCGCACTAATGAATGTGATCTGGGTTAGCTTCGTTAGCATGCTCTCCGTCTCTCTCATCCACTTTGTGTTGTTTCACTCCATTCGTAAATTGACCTATATATCCTTTTCTCCCTATCTTCAAACTAGGCCGTGATATGCACAATTATTTTCTCGGCTGCGCCTCAAAACGACAGCGTTCCACATTCTAGCGTGTTATTTTTTCCATGTATAACCTAATTTTACTCTGATTTTTGCTCTCTCACGTCACATTTGACATTTTGTACCTTGTTCATTGTTTTTAAAGTACACACTTGTATACTGGACTGTGCCCATGTCCCTAATAGTCTTGTTAGTATTTAACCATGAGATGCTCTCATAGATTGTCTGTGATGCTAATGCAGGGTAGACTGGGAGCTGATTAGGAGAACAGGGCTAGTGCGGAGGCTGAAGTAAACAGTCATCCATACGCAGGAGAGCTCCAGGAAGACCCAGAGTACCATTGTAACACTACACCACCTCCTGTGGCTGGAAGGAGTAGAGGGAAAAGGAGCAGAAGGAGGTGGGCTGTAAGGGAAGAGGCAGAATGAACTGTGGTGGGTACATGTGTGCAAAGTGTCCCGATTGGGCTACTTGAACATGGTGCCTTTGGTTGATGTGAGAGAGCTGGAAAAGGACAAGAGAGAGTAAGTGAAACAGAGAGAGGCATGTGAAAGTGTGAGAATGCGCTCCAGTTTCCTGTTTGCCAACACAGCTGAGGGGCCCTTTGAAGGATATTTCTACTGGCCCACTTCTGTGACACACGTGCACACACACACTGCCAGTCCCCTGACGTGACACGCAAACACACGCATGTGCATATATATTAGTCAGCATACATATACAGTATATATATATAAGTGTGTATGTATGCACACATGGCATATACACACACATAATTCAGCTCCTATAGTTCTACATTGGTGAACACTATTTATGGGTACTATAGCCCTCTGACTCACTAACTCCCACTGGGAGTGTTCTGAAGTTCATGAGCAAACACAATTTAAATATGCACACCTAAAAGCATACACATACACATTTAAACTTACCATGTACACACGCACGTAAGGGCCACTAGCGCATAATGATGCCATCGTTCACTCCAAGCTGTAGCTTATACACACGTTAACACCTAGTGCCACTAACTGACCCTTCTCAACCCCAACTCCAACCTCGGCCCAAAGATGGAACATGACCACTGAAACCATGGATGCACGGATAGATGCCTTGAGGTAGAAGCTGAAGAAAGGACCAGAGAGAACATAAATGAACATAAAGATCATGAGCATCATCCCCGTCACAGGCACGGTGTATCACAGCATATAGTACTTCTGCCATCAACAAGCTGTGCAAGGGTTAATGTCTCAGGGTTAATGAGCTATTGTTATACTGTTCATGCTATGCATTTTTATCCCTCTCAAAGGTGTGGTGGGGAGGGGGCAACATATATATACACATCAAGGCGCGCATTTACATAGTGCCATAAAAGATAATGTTGTTACTCTAAATTGGTGTCGCTGCTGTAATTTCATAACAGATTAATTTGCCGTTTCGCATTGGTTTAATTACGCCCAGCGCTTTGTGTTGGAGAGTCATAAATTGCGGTGCGATCAGGAGGGAATTTATATCAACGCGCCTCTTGTCACCGTCACCGCCTCTTCTACATATCTTATCCCAAAGAACATGATGATGATGAACCACATTTTGAAGTGGGAGGGAGGTAACGGCTGGATTCTGCTCTTGTGGAGAATTATAAATGGTACATATGAGCCTGTCCTCATTAAACATGTCACATTGTTGCACAATTAGTCACTTTCACCATTTCAATTATCATTAACACTATTGTCAGATGCACTTGGACTTGACAGAAGTTCTTTTCAGGCTACGGCGTATGTCATTGTTTTGAATAGACCTAGTATCTGACCTAAAGAACCAGCTTTTAGAGCCACATAAAAGTGAGGGAGTTAGGGAGTTAGTCTGTCATGAGCCTTTTTATTGTAAAAAAAAAAAAAAAGGTCAGGAAGAGATTACGAGATGTTCTCCCTTAGAATTTGCTTAGTTGGAATAAAATAAAAGATTTTAATCACCTGGTGTCTTGTATAGTAAGCTGTCTGTGACACCTTTCCCTAAAGAAAGTGCAGCCTCTTGCAGTTTCAGTATCAAGCCAATATTGCGGTTTCAATAATTTTTGCAGCCCTAGCGGGTGCTGCCTGGGTCAGCAAGACCGGACACTCCACACTCTCTCTCTCTCTCTCTCTCTCTCTTGCTCTCTCTCTCTCTCACACATCATTTCCTCTAAATCATAACAGACAGTGGAATCTGGTCTGCCTGCAGCTGTTGGCACAAAAGGCCAGGGAGAGAGTCCAGGGAAGCTGTCTGTCTGTATCCTCCACCTGTCCTCTGAGAGCAGCAAACATATAGGCTTACCTCCACTCTGTCAGCCACCTTTGATGGCTACACCCCTGTAGGCTAAGAATAGCTTTGGCCAGAAATGCTTATGAAAAGACAAGATCGATTGTTGGGAGGTGAGAGCGATTGGTATCGACTTAGAGTATACCACTCAGGTGTGTAATTGTCCGACACCATTCAGACACTGAGTTGCCATTTGATAAATGTTTTGACCTATACAGCCTTGTGTCCTTTGCACTGTGCCGTCAGACATGAAGTGCGTTTACAGAGCATTTTTTGTGCGTGTTGAATGTGATGCGGCCAGGGAGAGTTTTCCCTCTTAACTACAGCGTCATATTTATTCACTCCTAATTAAGCCCTGTAATCTCTTCTGTCTCTTCTGAGGCCCACTGCTCACACTGAGGGCCCAGAGGAGGGGGGTGTGGGGTGGATAACCCAAAGACATGCCCCCTTTCCTCACTCCTGTTTGGTACAGTCCTCTTTCCACCACCTCGTCTTTGATAGCTATCTGATAAGGATCTACAGTAATTTCCAATGTTTTCCTGATTGGAGGACAAAATAAAGGATTATACTTGCAAATAAGCTTTTAGATCAACTTATTAATGTAGGTAGCATTTTCACCTGTGTGATCGGTATTTGGTGCGCTATGTTGCTTTGGCAACGATGCAAACCCAGCTGTACCATACGCTCAACATACAGTGTGCTAAAGCGATGCCGTGCATCATAGAGAACTCCTAAATATTGGATGCACATGAATAAAATGGCTGCAGTGTTCTTGTCACACAATGGTATGCAAATCAAGGCGCTTATTTGCAAAACAAAAGCGGTGTATTCCTTAAAGGATGCATCTCTGTTTTGGAGTTGTGATTCAGTGCAGGTAGTTAGATCTGCATCCTCCAGATTAGGTTTTGTTTTAGTTCTCAGCTGTACTTCATCCTATCACAGGGTTTATACAGCACTTGTCACTATACTGTCAGTTCTTATTAAGGGATGCGGACAGTCCTACAGCCCTACTGAGCATGGCCATTATTGGATCGAGCAGCAGCGGCTGAAGCCAGCTGGCCTGTCCGTCAGGCGTGTTTCCCACGAAACGCTGAGCAACAGCAGCCCTGTTGAGAGCAGCGAGATGTTCTTGAGGTAGTTTGTAAACGCTCCATTCAGGCCTTAACTGGGCCGATTAAAGGCTCAGCTATGGAAAGCCTATAATCACTCACAAACTGAAAGTGTGTATGCGTATCTATGTGCGCACTCCACCCGAGAGCAAGACGACCCACTTTGATGAATGGAAAGCACAGTCAGCATGGTGCTATTATTAACGCTGTAGGTAGCGGTGCACTGATAGTATTGGGATCGGTGCTGATCCATCTCCCAAGTGCTTGTACTCTGATCGGCAAATGAAGCTGTCCCGATATCGTTACTTTAATGACATGCGCTTTGCCGCAATATTAAACTTTTCCAGTAGGAGGAAAATGTCTCCTGACATGTAAATGCTGAAATGCTGCTATCTGTGAAGTTCATGGTCATAGTACAGGCTAAATACCTGTTTTAATACCGTGCTGTTCCTCATCTGTTAACCTATTCTGAAGGTTTTTGAGAGAAAGCTACAGTATATCCTCTAGCCCAGGGGTTCTCAATGTGGGGTCCAGGGACCACAACTGGTCCTTGAGGGGATTCCAGGGGCTCCCCAGCAAATTGATGAATTGTTAAACTTCAGCATTATTTCATTTACAAGAAGTTAGCACAATTAGAGAATGTAGAAGAATTACTATTTTGATCATAGTTTCACTGTTATCTCTCTATCTACAATACAGATAGTCTTGGAATTCTGGACAAAATCATATCTAACAATAAAAATATTCTCAGATTTGAGTCCGAGAGACAAAATCTCATCAAATGGGGGCCCGTGGCCCTAATGTGGACTACATTTGGGGTCCTTGATGTGAAAAGGGTTGAGAATCACTGCTCTAGCCTATGTATTGTAGCCTATTTTCTATTTATTGTTTTATTTGAGGATTGTCAATGGTCAATTCATAACACAATTGATGCACTTGTTGCTGTAATTGTTTTACAGTAGACCAACACTAGGCAGCATGAATGACTGCAAATTGAGTATTACTTGGATCGGTACTTGTATCGGCCAGTCTCCTTAATAAAGTACTAAGTACTCATATCGGTCCTGAACAGTCGGTATCTGTGCACCTCTACTTGTAGAACTCGCAGACAGTAGGATCCTTCAGCTTCAAAGGCATGTGGCCTGTTTTTCAGCTTTCACCTGAGAGGGAGAGTGAGGGAGAGCGCTGTTGGCTGTCAACGCTCTCCACCCTCTCCTCTTCCACCTACCTTCAACTCTCTGATCTCTCCCCAGACACACACACCTCCCCACCGCCCCCCCAGTTCTTTAACAGTCAGGCCAGCATGCTATCATCTTTTCCATCAGAAAATTAAGAGCTCCTTTAAAGTGGAAAATGGGATATCTTCCTCAGCGTGAAGCACACACAGCCCCAAGGCCACGGTTTGATGTGCATCTTTGATGAACTGGGAATTCTCCAGTGCGCTCACACAGCTGAGGACTGTGTTTTTGCAAATAGGCTGTCATAGAGAGTGAGTCTGATCTCTTTTCCCTCTGTCTATTGCACCTTTTATCTTCAGAGCACTGCGTTGTGAGACTCCTGCTTAATAAACCACACCTTGCTGGTGCCAGAGGCATTTTCTTGGGGCTTTTTTGTTTGCTTGTTTTTGTTTTGTTAGATCAAGATTGTATTAAAGGCTGAGTGGCATCTCAGTCTCTCTTATACTCGCATATCCTCACCTCACTACAGTTACGCTGGTGCATGGTTTCACTATAGATACAGAAGCAACAGCGATTGTAGCAAATTCCAATGATTAACAGCAAAATTACCCCCTTCCCAGGCCAGATCTAAATTACGGCTCTCAATCACACTTAAGCTTATTTCAACATCATCATTGTTGTTATGGGAACCTTTTACTTGAATGCGTCAATCACAGTGTAAAATGATGTTGCTGAAACTGCAGGATAATTGTCATTCTCTTGAAAAGAAAAATTCAAGGCAGTGTAGCGTACTATAGGCAAATAGTGTTCTAATTGTAAGAGGATTTTGGCCCAAGCTGGTTTCAGGCAGCGAGACTCGTGCTCACAGTGGAGCGCGCAAGGGGGTGGAGACTCTGTCTTACACATGCACACACACACACGCACACCATTCTCTTCATCACTCACCCTCCCCGCTCCTTCCTCCTGTACCTCGGCTCTTCCTCTCTCTCTCGCTCTCTCTCTCTCTCTCTCTCCTTCTCCCCCTCCCTCCCTTTCACGCTCCCTCCCTCTCCCCTGTGATTGGCTGAGAGAGCTGCCGGGCAGCTTCCCCTTCCCCCAAGCTTCCAGAAGAATCGACGTCACACACAGAGAGTCCCGACTGTATAACGATCGCTTCCATAACTATTATTACACATAGAGCCCCGGCCACGAAATCCTCTCCTCTTTTTTTTTAAGAGGAAATCACCTCTTGGAATCAGCAGGGAGAATTGGCCAGGAATTATTGTGTCCATCTGCCGCCCCTAATACAGTAATAATGACCAGGGGATGATAGGGAGACTGCGATGGATGAAGGAGAAAGGGAGAGGAGAGCAAAGGAAGGCGGGGAGGGATGAAGGGCAAGAAAGGAGAGGAAATGGAGCAGATGTAGAGAAATCCGATGAGAGGCGAGCTCCAGCTCAAGAGCTTTCCCCCTGATTCCTGTGCTGCAGGCAGAAAGATAGACACAGACAGGCTTGGGTGAAACTGGAGCAGACCGTGCAGTCAATGGTTTCAGCCCATAGAGGGGCTGCACTGCTGGGGGCCAGGATTACACAGGACCCCCCCACACACACACACACACACACACACCACACACACACAGACACACAGACATAGACACACACACAGACACAGAAAAAGGAAGAGAAGCAGAAAGAACTCGTTGTGATATTATGTGCATGAACATGTCCGTCAGTGTGTGCGTGGCCGTGTGACTGTATGTTCCACGACACCATCCTGTCCACTCCCCTCAGTGTGGGCCTCAGCATTACATAACTCTGTGTTTGTGTGTGTGTGTGTGTGTGTGTTGGGCTGCACGCATGTGTGCGAGTTGTTCAACGCTTCACTGCACATGCTTGGGATGGCCGCCAATGCCGAAGCACCGCTCTTTATAACTCATTTAGGTCACACAAAGATTTTTATTTTTTTTTTTTTGGTCACTGGTTTTACAGTTTTTTTTCTGTCCTTTCCTCCCCTATATTTTATTACTAGTAAGACCTCAAATGCTATTTTGGCTCGATGTACATCCTGTCCGATCAGCTGATGTTTGGGTCTGTGGTTCTAGTTCCCTGTATGTGTATGTTAGAGACACTTTTGTTTTACGTCCTGTTTACATTCTAGTTTACCACATGCTAAGTCTATTATGTAATGCAATGTACCGAGGCGATTATCCAGTGTGCTTTCTCCCATAATGCATCTCACCTAGCAGCGGCTCTGTGACCTCAAGCTGGTCATCCTGTTGGACTTAGTGGTGACCTGTGACCCCTAGCACTTCCATATTCAACCTGAATATATTAGCCTGCCAAGTTAGCCAGCAGGGACTTTACTCTTTACTGCTCTGGCTTCTATTTAGCGTTGTTTACAAAACAGCCACATTTGAATGCAGCTTGTTTTTAAGTGTGCTGGGTATTAAACATTGTACTTAAGATGTTTTAGTTTGAAAACAAACCTGTGCTTCAAATGGGGTTTCTGTATTCGTACTGCAACAATAGGAGCCATGACTAGTGCTTCTCCCAAGCCTCTGCTGAGCTGCAGTCTTAGAAAAAAGATGTTCAGTGGACACAGACCCTAAGCCCTGCAGAGACCGTGGGAAATGGCTGGTCAGAGCCAAGGTGTGTGTGTGTGTGTGTGTGTGTGTGTGTGAGAGAGAGAGAGAGAGAGCGAGAGAGAGAGAGAGAGAGAGAATAACTCTCACAGTCTGTTGCTAGGGGTAACCAAAGCCAGCGGGACATGAGTACTTAGCTTCAGCACCTATAGCAGCAGCTAATGGCTAACAGACTAACTTTGGTGGAGCATTGAGAGGTGATAATTTCAGGGGTCGTAACCCTCTACAGACCATGCATTGATTATGTTGGTGGGGTTGGGGACTCTTAACAATGCTGTCCTGATGGAGACTATAGGCCCCAATAATGCAGCAGGCAGATCTAAACCCATTATCTCCTACTTGACCTCCTCTGCACTTGTACTCTGAGGCCAGGCACCATGGCAGCTCTCTAACTGTGAGAGTTGTGTGTCTTGGCCATCTTAAATGGCAGGAGTTTATAACAGTACCACCCAGAGATTATTACAGTTCTCTGGTTCTCCAAAGAGTAGTCCAGTGTTTAGACTGACCACTGCCTAGAATCACGCTTCAGGCAGCCAAGAGAGACTTTAGGCTCTGGTGCATTTATAGGCATCACCTCATTTGCCTCTCTGAATTTAACAATCATGGTCCTCATACAAAAGTGACTGTGACTTTGAAAAGGAGAAAAATGGAAGAAATGCTCAGCCACTGCAGCTTCTCAGCAAACACTTCAGCTGTAACTGTTGATTGTCTTTTTGTGTGCATTCAACGTCACTGCTTTGGCCTAATGCCCCTATCCCCTCCCACCCCCCCATTTCTGTTCTCCTCTCACCTGCCACCCTCCACCCCCCTCCCCTTCCCCTTCCCCTTCCACAGTGCCAGACTCTGCCAAGCTCGGCCCCACCCCTCCTCTTCCCCCCGTCAACCCCAGTGCCATCCCGTCTGTACCCCCCAGCAGTGGCAATGGCAAGCGCGCCCCTCCCGGAGGCCAGCCACAGACAGCACAGCCGCCCCAGCCTCAGCTCCAGCAGCGCTACCCGCCCAGAGAGGTGCCCCCACGCTTCCGCCAGCAGGAGCACAAGCAGCTGCTGAAGAGGGGCCAGCCTCTGCCCCCCGGGACCCTGCCTCTCACCACCACGGGACGTCCCAACGCTACTGAACCCGCAGCAGCAGCAGCCACACACTCCTCTCCCTCCTGCTCCTCTTCCTCCACAGCCAGCCTGCATACAGGTCAGCCTCGACACTCTGTGAGTGTGTCAGTGAGTCAGTCTCTGTCATTCGCTTCCTCTGTGCAGGCTTCCTACACAGGTCTAGAAAGAGTGGAAGATGGCTAATTTTCAGGTCTTTCAAAGTTTTGGGTAATTGCACAAAATGTGGAAAAGTATGTCAATATATTTTACAGAAGATAAAACTACAATTGTATGTAGTTGTAGGCCCACTATCATTTCACTGTGATGTGGTGTTGTGAAGAAAAATATGCCCAGCCCACTGTCACCATAAGTCATATTGAACCCTAACCAAATCCCGGCATTCGAACCCAGGACGTTGCGATGCTTAATGCACAATTTGGGCTTTCTACTCAGTTCCCAGCTGTTTGACTTGCGTCTATTGTGGCCAAGAGTGATTGCGTCTTGCACGTTTTGGTAGTGCCATATTGTTAGCGTTGGCATTCTCATGAGACAGTGGCTGTCTCTCTGTATCTCCCTGGTGTAAGCTTAGTTTAGCTCTCTGTCTGCCACTGTGAGTGTAACAGTGTAGTGTACCTGTAGAGCGGTGTGAAGGCTCTTGCCTCACAGGTGCTGCTGACTGTTGTTTGTTTTCACTCTGCCTCTACCTGGCTGGGGATTAGAAACAGAGTGGGAGGAATGGAGGGGTGGAGGATGGAGAGTAAACACAGCTGGCTCTTACAGTGTGTGTGTGTGTGTGTGTGTGTGTGTTTTCCTTAAGCCTTCTAGTTAGCCTACTTTACTGAGGCTCAGCATGGCACACTAAACCAAGTTCTGATTTATTTCCAAGTGATTCAGGCAAGGTGCTAATCTCTGATAATAAAATATTGTGTGTAGTTTGATTGTGATGATGAAAAGTCAGTTTAGGTCACTTGGTAGTTTTCATTGTCTGGGAAGGAAAACAGATTTTTCCTGAAGTGTCTGTCTCATCATCATCCAACCCCTCTGATGCTGTTTGAGTGCAGCTCCATCTCCATGGCGATGAGATGTTTATCCTATCCTGTCCTTCTTTCCTCCTCCTCCTCCTCCTCCTCATTCTCCTCCTCCTCTTCATCGAGCTCTGCTGTCCAGTCCTATTTCCTGTTCTGGGAGGAGGAGCGATACGGAGCTAGCTAGTTGGCTGGGCGCCGGAGTGGGCCTGACCTGGCATCGATAGAGAAAGACGGATAGAGAGAGGGAAGGGGAGAAAGAGGGAGAGAGCGAGCATGGCAGAGGTCCAGTACTGTGGGCTGAAGTGACTCATGGCTTACGGTAAAAGCTGCTGCTTCTCTCCGCCCCTCTCTGGCAGGCCTGCTCCGCTCTGCTTTGCTTTGCTCTCTGTGTCTCTTTGAACTGCATGATTACATTAAGACAGACAGACAGGGGGACCCTCCAGAGTGAATGACATGCAGACGCACCATGCATTAACTTAAGATCCAAGGCAACACGTAAGCTAACATATGCACCAAAAAAGACCCCCCCTCCCACCCCCCTTTCATCCCCTTTTACCCCCCTCCACACCTCTCCTCAACCCTCTTATCACTCTGTTGATAAACCTCACAGACCTGTCTGTCTCTGCCCCCCTCCATTGGTTTCTGCAGTGTAGAATATGGGGCACGTGCAGCAGGCTATGGTCATGTAGGATGTTATTTAACACACATACGGAGTGCCACACGTACTCCCACCTCCCTCGCTCTCTCCCTGCAACCAGATCCCTGCCTAAGCTCGGCTCTGCCTCCAACAGAGGGCCTCTGGAATGCCGCCCGCCCCAGCAGCAGTCTTGTCTGCTGAGGCTGCCCCCACCCCCCCCCACCCCCCCACCCGCAACTGCCTTCAGCTCTCACTTGCAGCTAACAGCAGAAGCACACTGCCTGCATTCATTTCCCCCCTTTTCCCTCCTCTCTTTATCCTCCGCCTCTACCTCCCCTCACCCCATCTTTCATTACCCAGTCACATGCTGGCTCTCATGTAAAGTGGAGCCGCAAGACCACACAATCCCTCCGTAGGTTTAGCTTATGTTTGCATGTGTGCATGTGTGTAACAAACATTCACTGCCTCTGCAGCTGCAGTCGTGTGTGTGCCCCTGCCCCCACTCCATACGCACAAAACTACTCTGCTTTACAAAGGCAAACAACGCTAACTACTTGTGTGTTTTAAAGGTCAAGGTTCATGATGAGGGTTAAGATGGCAAATCAATAAAAATGATCCCCATAAATGCTGTTAAATTATATGACAGATGGAAATCCACTTTTTCAATAACAATACAGTTTGTTTTTTTCTTCCTAGATTCACTACTTGCACAGTAACTGCTCTTTGGCTTCGTACGGCAGTGCTGCACTCAGCAGCCCCAGGCATTCTTTGACCTGACTGGTTTGGATTCTTTTATAGTTTCACGGAATGGATTTAATTCATCAAAGAATTCGTTTGTAGCCCTTTTATCTGTTGATTACAACACTTAGGGTTCAGGGCTTCTCCCTTTTGCGTTTGTGTAACACTCTCCTAGTTAAAACCCATATAAACTTCACATCAAGGTTTTATGTACCAGTAGGCATTGCACTTGCTAATTACAACTTGGCCCCGCACCAACAAAAAGCAGCTTAATGTAAACTGGCCTTGTCGAGTGAGAGAGCAGTGCAGCTAATGTGCTAACAGCTTGTCTAGTGGTGAACAGAGTGAATGTGTGCAGGCTAGACTTGATGTGCTCTTTAAGTCTGCTGATGATGCTATAAAAGAGCCTTGGGAATCCCCTCAAAGAGGACTGGGACGTCTTGCGATGTGATTAAACATCAGCTCTGCGTTAACCACAAATGTTCAGCACTCGCACTTTCTCTTCTGTCTTGTTTCTCTTGCTCTATGCCCCCCATCTCGTTGCTCTCTCATGCACCCCCCCCCCCCACACACACACACACACACACACACACAAACACAAACAAACATGCACACGCACACACTACCCCCACTACATATGCACACACACCTTTGTTACCCTCAGGACAGCTAGGATTAGTCAGGCTGCATGTATGTCTATCTGTCAATCCCCCCCATTATTATAGCCTCCTCCCAATGTTGCCTTTTGCTTGGCTAACAGTCCATATCCCAAGGCCCTTTCATGCAGAAGAGGCGTGAGAGAGCAAGCTATTTTAAGACTGGCATGCCGGAGAAAGCCCTTGACCTGGTTTATCCTTAAGAGAGGAGAAGGAGAAAGAGGATCTTCCCTGGCAAACATAATGGGAGGATGTCTTGGATGTGTGCACTTTAAAGATGTGTTTTGTCCCTCCGTTAGTCCCGTGCCCTTGGAATACCGTTTGATAACGTCATCACACGAACAGTAAAGCAGCCAGAATGAATGCATCCATAAGCAATGGAATTGCTTGCAATATTGCAGTACAACCACTCTCATGAAGTTAGCATGAGTAGCCTACTATTTACTGTATAGGTGCTGTTGCTGTATATCTACAAGTGGCAGATGCAGCCAACAAAATATCTGTACCATTCTAGCATATTCCTAACATAACAGTTGCTAGAAGCAGCCCAGTGTTAATATTAATGATATTATTTGCATCATACTAGGCAGGCACACAGCAAACACAGCCGAGTGTTGCATTAGTCTCTCTAACTTTCTTATTCTTCTCACTCTGCATGTCCTCCCTGACCCTGCCTCACACTCCGATCCTCTAATCTCTGTAACACACAGGTTGAATATCCCACACACACACGTTCTACATCCAGATCCTTCTAGCTAAGTGACTGTTGGATTTTTATTAGGTCCTTGTTGAACTGCGCATATTTGAAAATGCCTGTGGTTGTAACCTTTTTATAGGCTAGCTGATGGCCCGCATGAAAGATCATTCTTAAGATAAAACACTGCATGGCAAAAGCCGTTGTAAATAGACATCATACCAGTGGACGCAGTCCCTCATAATCATTCATAAGTCAACATGTAAAACTAACCAGCTTTAACTTCTTAGTTAATTTCAATTGCCATGCCTAAACTTCTGTAATACTTACAAATACATTATAACCTGCTACCTTACACTAATGTTGTACATTGGCTAACTTCTACACAACAACTTAAAACCAACAATTATTCTACTAGTTGACTCATATGACCAATTGATATGATGGACAACCACATATGTAATACAGTACATCTAGTGATCAGCAAAAAAAACTGCTCAGATTTTCCCAGGTGGTGTGGGTATCTGAATCAGTGAGTTTTTGGTCACAAGCCCTGAGAACAGTAAACACATGCATATATACACATCCTTACTCTTTGGTATACTTTGTGTGGATGAGCAGGTTACACCAAGAGCAACAGGGTTGATGTGGCTTGAAAGCACTACCAGCTGTCTCTGTATAACATAGCTGTCCCATCTCAGTCAAAACAATACAAGGCCACATTGTTGGATCCTGTCCTGTTGTGCTGCTCATCTGTCCATTGAGTGTATTGATTTGCTACCACAGCAAAAAAACAGTACCACTACTGCTATAGAAAATGTTAAATTACCAAAAATATAATAGTAATAGTAATAATAGTTTGTGTCAGTTTCAATGAAAATATAAACAAGTACATGTATGGTGTATAGATATAGTGCTTATAACAACGACCCCCAACAACCTCTGCTACAACACATTAGAGAACTGCATCCATTTATTTGGCTGTCAGGATGAGACCCTTGCTTTTGCGTGCTGCTCATATACAGTTATGGTTTGTTTTTAATGCAGCAAATCAAAAGACATTGGGGTGTGGGCATTATAATCATAATTGAACATGGGCGTAGTACATACCAGGGAGGTGTGTGTGTGTGTGTGTGTGTGTGTGTGTGTGTGTGTGTGTGTGTGTGTGTGTGTGTGTGTCGGAGAGCTTGTTCGTCTGGCTGGCAGCAGGCGTTGTCAGCTCCGTACCATCCAGTCCGTCTGCCCCTGGGGGACTTCATTAAGCCAGGATCAGCCCAGCTGAGGCCCACACTACCCCTCTAGATTACTTCCTCCTTCCATCTCTCGATATCCATCTCTGTCTATCATTCTCTATCTGCTCTATCTGTCTAGCCTCCTTCCTCTTGATCCCTCTTTACCCAGCCCTTCTAATTTTCTGCCCCCACACTTTCACCGACCCTTCCCCTTATTGAAGTAAATGCATGTGCAAAATAAAAGAATGCTACGGAGCTGGAGGATAGGTCAAACATCACAGCAGGACAGGAAGGTTTGCTACTTCATCTGAGCTTCCAGGAAGTAGTGTCTGCGTGTGTTTCTATTTGCCTGTGTGTGTGCATGCACGTGCAAGATATCAGGCAAGGGTGTGCATGAGGGCTTTAAGACAAGTTATGCACAAAGGAGCGAGTGGCCATGCAGTGGCACGGAGTGACCTCACCGCATGTTGGGTCCAGTCGGTGGAGAGGCACAGTAGGCTGAGCCTCGGCCATAATGGGGCTCTGTTCTCTACAAGACATTGACTTATTGTGTTGTTGCATGGGCGTTGGGATCATTTGTAAACAATACCCGCCTTCATCCCAGGAACTGCTGCTTTTTTTGCCAAGGTTCCAGCCCCTTCTACCCTCCTCCCTCCCTCCCTGCCTTCTTTTTGGTCTCCTGCGCCTCTTCCTCTCTTTTTTTCTGTCTCTCTAGCTTGTCTCTCTCTATGTCCCCTCCTTTCCCCCCTCCCCCCTGTAGCTCCAGTCTAGTGTTTGGGAAGAGATTTTGCTCTGCTGACACTGTGACCACATCCATGTGAGCTGCCTCATTTCATAAGCGTACCCCGTGCCCAGCAAGCACCCCTATGAAGTGGCAGTTTTTTGTCCAAAGGTTGGAGCTGCTGCTTAGAATCTGTGGTGGGTAGTCACAAATTGGTAGAAAAAAACAGAAGAATATCATCATGTATGTGGTGTGAGGTTATGCCTGTTTGTACATAAACACGTGCATGTGTGAGAAAATTGCCATTCCAGAGCATTGGAGGGGGTGCAGCAGGCTTTTGTGTGTTTATCTCGCTCTCTCCCGCCTGCCACTGCTATTCAAGAGCCTTTCCATTGTGGGCGGCAGTGCTAATTGCAGATGGAGTGGTCTTGGCTAAATATTTAGTGACAGTTTTGAAAGGCTGAACGAGGAGGGGGGGGTTTAGAAGAGTCTCCCTTTTGTTTTGTTTTACCTCATCCCTCGTGAGCGCATAATGAAAGTGTCCAGGCTTTAACCTTCAGCTGTTAACCCAGACCCCCCACCACCGCGACTGCTTCTCTCTCTCTCTCTCTCTCTCTCTCTCGCTCTTTCTCTCTCTCTCTCTCTCTCTCTCTCTCTCTCTCTCTCTCTCTCTCTCTCTCTCTCACTCTCTCTCTCTCACTCTCTCTCTCCCCCCCCCCCCCTCCCCCACCCAGCTTTCTCTCAGTGCTTTTCCAGAGAGAGAATATTCTCCGTCAGGATAGGAATAGAGCATGATATAAATAAAGCCAGAGGGAGGCAATAGATAGAAGAGGAGGGACCCAGCCAAAGCAGTGTTGGTGGGAGGGAGAGAGCAAGAGGGGTGAGGAAGGAAGGGAGGGGGGGGTGTCTCATGCCGCGCAAGAGCTGTGCAACTTCTTGGCAGCATTTCAAAAATGAGCCTCAGAAGCTTGGCGAGCCGAGCAGACATATTGAGACAAGGATGGCCGCCGCGTCGCACAAAACCTAGCGCTCTTCAGGATGGTTGGGAGGCACCTCTCCACAGGTATTTCACCCCTCTGCTGCACCCCTCCTTCCCTCTTCTATTCCCCCTCCCCCTGTTTTTAACAGGCTTCTCTCCCTCTTGTCTCCTGCATTATTTTGGTGGTTTGTTGTTTTTACACACTGCGTAGATAAGCACTAGAAAACATTAGAGCTCTGACGGCAGTGCATTGCAGCCAGTGTAATGTTGAGTTCTTTTCTTGTGTTTATTGTGAGCAAGTGAGGCATGCGTGCTATTGAAGCAGCGATGGTGGAGATACAGACGGTAGCTCGGAGCCTTTTTGGCTCCGGTTCAGGTCTGAGAAAATGGCGGTCCTGCACTTCTCAGTACAGTGACGCTACAGAACGACGGCGCTGTGTGTGTGTCAGAAACACAGTGCCCTCTTTTTTTTCCCCCCTCTTTCTCACTGCCTCCTCTCTCTGCCTCACTCTTTTGCAAGCATTGTAAGTAAGCTCGGCAGAAAGGGGGGGGTGTACACAAATGCTGTCACTCCCCTGTGTGGCTGTGACACAATCAGTGCGTACAGACTAAGCATGCATGTGATGGCACACATAAACAACAACAGAGGCTGCAGCAACAGGAACAGCAGAGAAGCGGAATTGAGGTGGCGCCAGGGTGATTAGTGCAGCAAGCAAGCTCTGGAGCCGGGCTTCTTTTATACCAACTCACTCCATATGCACACTGGGACTCCAGGGAGCTCACTCAACTCACTCTGTGGGGCTTTTTATTTGAGAAAAATAAGTCCAAGTATTTACTTTGAGTAGTTGGAGCAGTTGCACAGGCAGATGGAGGCTGACTTTGTGGCGAGGGGACAGGCTGCCTGGGGCTCGTGCAGAATAGTTGTGCTGCATGTCAACCAGGGGTCAAGACTGCAGGGCTCTGGAGGTCAGCGGTCAAGGGTGATTTGGCTGTCTGGGCCCTGTCATTGAATGCTTCCTCTAATGTGGCTCCCTCATATGAGATTGCTGCAAGGGGTGCCCTGTTAGGAAGAGACCCAAAAGAGGAAAAGCAGGCATTATTTAATGATTTGGGAGATAGTTGTTTGTTTTTTGTATGTGGTACAATTTTTTGTATATAATATAGTATTTTTCATATACTGTTTAATATGGTATTTTCTTATATTGTTTAGTCAGAATTTTTTGAATGGTCCTTTGTTGGATGCAATTGCAGTGCAATTTAAAGGTCCCATATTATAGGAATTGTAATTTTCCTCTATTTACATGCATGATCAGAAATGTTGAATGAAGACATTCTTGAAATTTAGATTTTGAGTGGTTAAATTTGAAGTTGCATTTTCAAAAATCCCTGTTTTACAGCTATGTTCAAACTAATTCCAGTATCTTGGTCTTGATTGGTTCCCCTCAATAAAGAACTACTGAAATCCTTGCAATCAGGCCAGTTTGCAGCATTTGAATTGACACACCCATCGGAAAGCCTCCACTCAGCAGGTTTACCTCATTTGAATTAGAGAATTGGGGTCAAATGTTGTGACTGTTCTGCCTGTGATTATTTAGTCTTCAGATTCATTCAACAAATTCAATTTAACTTTTAATGGTGCAGCATTTGCAAAACATCATGAAGAACATTATTCCTATCCTGAGCCATAGTGTATTTGAAAATAAAATCATGAAAACGGTATAAGAAATTAAAAATGTATAGTATCTGCACCTGAGTGGATAAATGCTGTATTTCTCATTAAAGCCCTCTCTGCTCCTCTCTTTGTGATTTAGTGTTTTTCAGTGTGGGTGGTATTTATTTCCATTAATAAAGCATCTTGTGAATTTACCTATATTTAGACACCTTAAATGTTGCCATGGTATTTCATCCTTACCAAGTGTGCGTGGGTGTGATGACGTACCTAACTTATACCTCTCTTCTCTCTTCCTTTTGCTCCTTCTCCTGTCCTCTCCTCTTTCTTTCATCTGGTCCAGAACTGCCCCCACAGAGTGGCCAGCGAGCCCAGTATGATAATCCCCTCTGGGGACACCTGCCAGCCAACCGGAGTGCCACTAGTGCCGCAACTTCTACCAATCCCAGTGGCTGGGATCAACTGATCATAGACCAGAAGGACACAGAGGCTTGGCCCTCCATCACCTACAGCCAGAGCCAGGCCCCTCCAGGAGGATGCCCTTTGGACACTGACCCTGGTGCTCCGGCCAGCAGCAGCAGTAGTAGTACAATGAGTATGGCCACGGGGGCCAACAGCCAGACAGGCCACTTCCCTGCCAACCACCCTAGCAGCAAGGCCAACACTGGGCCCAGCCCTGCCAATCATACTGCAGCCGGCATGCTCTCTAACCAGGTCGCAGCCAATCGCAGCTGGGGATCTGGGCCCGGACCCGCCCACTGCCCCCCTCAGTCCTCAGTGGGGAGCGACGGGAAGAGTGACAGCCCAGTGGGAGGAGGCAGCAGGGGCTGGGGCTCCTCCTCCGTGTCCTCCACCACCAACTTTAACTTGAACCTGAACCCTAACGCCAACCCGTCTGCCTGGCCCGTGTTGGGGCATGATGGGGCTGGCACAGGGGGAGGCAGCTCAGGGGGAGCCAACCCCAACTCCCCTCCTCAACCCGCACCCAACCTCTGCAACCCGCCCGGCCCACCGCCAACCCAGGCCAGCACCAGTACTGGAGCCAACACTAACAACAACCCCTCGGGGATTGGCAGCGCCTGGGGTAGCATGATGGCCTCTGACCCCTCAGAGCCACACCCCTCCCCGTCCACGAATGTGTCTTTCAGTTCAGAACCTCAGAACCTTAAAACTGACGGACCAAATCACACTAACAAGCAGGAGCCCCCCAGCCCCATCCGCAGCTTGCCTGGCTGGGGTAGTGCGCCTGTGGGCTTGGGCTCCATGGGCCAGCCCCCACCAGGGGCCCCACAGGTCAATGGAGAAGACGGTAGTTCCGTCTGGGGCACCAGTGGAGACTCAAAGGCAGCTTCATCCAAGGAGGCACCTGGCTGGGACTCGGGCTGGGGCCATGGAGGAGGTGGGGCAGGAAGCTCTGGAGGCTGGGGCGACCAGTCCAGTGGAGACTGGGGGAAGCAGCACACTGGAGAGGCTCAGGGAGGCTGGGACACCCCCAGCTCTCCTCCCCAGGATCCGCAGGCTAGTCCTTGGAGCAGAGCTGTGAGCACAACTGCCGCCAGTGAGGGGAGCAGCGACAGCATGGAAGGACGCCCCCATCACAGAGACCACTCCTCCAGGGATGATCCAGCCCCACTGCTGCCTGCCCAGGACCTGGACCCCAGGGTGCTGTGTAACACTGGCTGGGGACAGACCCCCGTCCGCCAGCACACTTCCTGGGACATGGACGACACCAACCGCAAGAATGATGTAGGCACTGACTCCTGGGGCTCTGGCCCCGCCACCCCCAGCGACCCCCAGGGGCCCCCCAACACTAACATGGGCCCCTCTCAGAGGACCGACTCTGGGAGCAAAAATGATGGGCCTGGTTCTCAGGGAGCCCCAGGCTGGGGTGGAAGCATGGCTGCTACCAACCAGCCCAGCTCTGGTTGGGGAGAGCCACCCAGCAACAAGAAGCCCCCCGGTGGTTCTGGTGGCTGGGGAAACCCCCCACCAGGAGGCCCCACCACCAATATACCCAAGAATGGTGGTCAGTCCTGGGGAGAGGAGAAATCAGCTGGCTGGGACGAGCCTCACAATAAAGCAAAGCCCCAGGGCTGGGGAGAGCAACCCAAAGCATCCCATGGCTGGGGCAATGGTGGAGGAGGCAATAGCGGAGGAGACTGGAGAGAACCAGAAGATAGCAAGAAGAGCAGTCCCACCAACCCTGGCTGGGAGGGAGAGCCAGGAGGCTGGAAGGAGAGCCCCCGAGGCTGGGGAAAGCCTGCTCCAGGACCTGGGATATCTGGAACTGGAGGAGGTGGGAACTGGGGAGAGCCAGTTAGCCAGCGCCCCAGTGGCCCTGCCCAAGGTTGGGGGGGAAAGTCCCAGGATGGGCCCAATGGCAGTAGTGGAGGAGGGAGCATGGGCTCTTGGAGTGGCTCGAGCATGGCGAAGCAGGGTGGAGGCTGGAGTGGCAGTAAGCAGGAGTCCTCAGGAGAGCCCACCGGCTGGGAGGAACCTTCCCCACCTTCAATCCGGCGCAAGATGGAGATAGATGATGGAACCTCAGCTTGGGGAGACCCTGGTACCTACAGTAAGGCAGTCAACCTGTGGGACAGGAACAACCCAGGAATGCCCCCGGGTAAAGTGACCCCTGGGGGAGGCAATAACCCCCCAGGCCCCAGCAACAACCATCCCCACTCCCACTCTCACCCCTACCACGGACCACCTCCACCCCTCCAGAGCCACGGCCACAACCCCCAGAACCCAGGCCCCACCAGTGGGTCCATGGACCCCGTCCCGCAACACCAGTCTGGGCCACCTCACAGCAGAGCTCCTCTGATGGCTCAAGGTAAGACAACTGCATTGTGTAATGATATTGCAATGTTAAATTGCACTACATAGCCTAAACCTGAACCTGAGGAGCTATTTTGGTCGTAACAGTCTGTTTCTGCTCACAGTGTACAGCTAGATTACATTGTCTACATTCAGATTGTAATGATTTGACTTAAAATAGGCAAAAGATAATTTGGTAAAGAAATTTGAAATATTTATTGCATATTGTTCTTTTCTTCTTGGTTTTCTTTTTCTCTGCCCCCTTATTATGAAAGAGAAAAGTGTCAAGCATTAGTTGTATGACTTGGTAACATGAAAGCTGTTTAGGTAGTTAGTGCAGTGCAGTGCTAAGCTCCAAGCTGTTGATCCACTTAAAGGTAAAATCTTGACCTTGTTTGCCCTCCTTGGATTTACATCTAATTGAATAACCAAATGAGTCAAGCAGTGCCAGCCCCATCCCTCCGTACGGCTCCTCACATTTCACAACACTGGGCCCGTCTGTGCGGGTAACCCTGGCAACCTCACGTGGGTACCCGAAGGAAGCCCAAGAATGCTGTTTACAAAGCGCCTCGTGAAAATAGCGATTCACCACAAACCGTTTGAGCCGGATCGGAAGTGTGTGATTATAGGGGAGCCACCATCTGTCAGTAGTTGGAGGGAGGAGGTGGAGGAGGTTCCAGGGAGCTGAGAGGGGTCAGATGCCCCCTGCTGTTCATCACCTGACACTGCATGCTGACCCCACATTGCATTCATCTGATTCCCAGTTAAATTCGACAGCGGCTTCTTCTATAACTGCTGGTTTGCAGCAGTTATAGTTAAAAAACAGTTAAAACAGTTAAAAACAAATATTGATGACCCCTTAATACCACTTACACTTACTTCTTAATACCACAGGACAGGAAATGGAAAAAATCACAAATAGGACAGAGTAAAGTTGTGTCAATTATGTCGTCCCTGGATCAGTGTGGTGCTCTGCACGCTCAGGCTAGAAGGTCAGGCTAGAAAGTGTTAACTATGATTTTGGAGCTGTCTTTAGGACTTGACCTCTCCCTGGAGAGAGAGCTAAGCTGGGCCTGGCACTGCCACAGGCCCAGAGATGGAACTGTGTCTTCCATGCCAAGAGGCACCAGGCTGGGCCAAATCTTAAATGGGCATCTTCTCCCTCTGTCCACCACCCTGCTGAGCCAAGCCCAGGTTTCTGCCTTCCTGCATGACTGGCAATTCACACTCCAAAACAGAAGGATAAAAGCGGGTCTTGGCGTTGATTAGAGGCTCAGTTAGATAAGCACATCATTTTATATCAACAAATGGCAGGAGAAAATTAGGTTTCAAGGAATGCAAGGTAAGATGGTACCTTTTTGTAAATCCATTAGTAAATAGATGTGTGATTAATCAAATTGAAATTGGAATCACGACTTGAACATGTGCAATATCTAAGGCTGCAATTTCTTTATCATTCTCTTTCACACATTACCAATTAAACATACTTGTTAGACTGATCCTCCCACTCTGCAGTGTCCATGCACTAAGCACATGCACAGTTGATGTTGATGCCTCCTTACCAGTCGTTAACTACAAGTCAGATTGAGTGGATGGCCATTAAGCAAAGAGCGGAGAGAAGTCGACGCCAACTGAAAGAAAGGACTCCGTCCTCCTCCTCAGTAAATGAGGATGATTTGGTCCCAAAAGAGAATTCATTATCAGTCATTTGGCAGTATTTTGCATTCAGGAGAGCAGACGCATCGCAAACTCCAGTACTAAGCACAAAATGTCACACAGTTGTAGCAACAACGCGAAGCAACACAACCAACTTTACCAAACGCCTCAAACCTGATAATGGCTTGTGAAACTGCACCTAACTTTTTTATTATTTGACAGCTATTTTTTTCAGCGGTTGTTGAGTGCTTCAGCCAGTTACAATAAATTATAAATTAACTTTTGAAAATTGCCTAAATGCATCTGTGTTTTAGCCTTGTTACAAAGAATTAAGCGATCTTAACTCAGATGTTGCAGTTGCAGTTCAAATCTCAGTATGAACTAAAATAATTGTACATTTTCTCTCCATATTGCGTCCTATAGCAGTTGTTCTATGAGTCAAATGAGACCATGTAGTTAATATTAACTTATGCTTTTGCGTGAGGCGTCAGAGCAACATTCTAGTTTGCTGTAGTTGATTTGTGTTGGTGTATGTTCAATACAGTATGATTAGTTCTTTCACTGATGGGCCTCTGTCTTTGTGTCTCCTCCAGGTTGGGGAGAAGTACCCAGCTCCCATGCAAAATCGGAGGGCACCTGGGGGGAACCTGCACCCGCTCCGGTCAGCATGGACAATGGGACGTCTGCCTGGGGCAAGCCTACTGGGAGCTGTGGGGGCTGGGGAGACAACGGCCCCGATGGCTACAGCAGGGGCAACCCAGCTATGGCATCTGCACCTTGCAAACCTGGTGAGTAGCATGACCTTGTATGGTTTTCACAGATAGTGTTTACCTAGTTTGTGTTCACCTTTGAGAAATAAAAAAGCCTCATCTGTGTTCCACTGCTGAGAAAGATCAATAATCATCTCCTGATGAGTCAAGTCAAGGACATGAGGGAGGCAAGAGCACTGAGAATATTATGCAAAAATCCACACTGACCCCTGGTGGCCATCCTCACACACACAATTTTTCCTCCAAGACTGCCCCCTTTACCTGAATCACAAGGTTACTGTCAAAACCAAAAAGGACATCATGGGATTCCTCCTTAGACATGTCTTGGTCCACATCGTCTCTTCTGTTCTGTCTGTCCAGCCCCCAAACCTATGCAAGACGGGTGGGGAGGTGGAGGTGAAGAGCTGAGCCTGTCCGGGGGCCAGTGGGACGCTGATGAGGGAGACATGTGGAACAACGCTGCGTCCCAGGAGAGCAACTCCTCCTGTAACTCCTGGGGCAATGCATCCAAGAAGGGCCCACAGAAGGTAGGAGGGCCTAGCAATTACTTACTGAATGGCCCCTTAGATGGTGTTTGCTTACAAAAAAATGCACTAACAATTTGATATAAAATTTTCACAATAAAAAAAGTGTGGTAATAATTTTCTTTCATCATCTCCTCCACTCGCAGGGGAAGATCCCAGGGAAGCAGGAAGATGCCTGGATCATGAACCGTCTCATCAAACAGCTGACAGACATGGGCTTCCCTGTGAGTTCAAGCAGCTGCTGTGGAGCCCATAAGGCCGCTCGTCACTCGTGTGAACTAATTCTTTATACCATTGCTAAGCGCTAACTGTTAACTAGGGATGCAATGGTATGAGTTTTTGATGGTAGGATTATAGTCTGAGGAAACGTCACGCTTTACGCTTATTATGTAGTAATTTATTTTTACAACACTAAAGATGGGGGAAATCAAATGGCAATTTTATAATTAAAGGTTTTATTACATTTGTTTTGGTAGCGTATTGTAGCGTATATTGAAAACATTTAAATACAGTTGACAAAAGTATGTAGCTGCTTTTTTAGAATTTACAGTTGCCTTTTGAAACAAAAATAATAATACATGAACTGCCTTTTTGATTCGTCGGTCAGTGCACGACTTCTCACGCCTCACACAGACAGCCCCGGCTTTTTTGGTGGATATAAGACTGGGATTTTGATGCTTTCTGTTAGCTAATGTAGCCTGCACACAAACAACGTGATTCTCTCTCGTCAGTCGTTTTTGACAGGTGCAATCTCATGCAACCTCAAGGCTGCATTCAAAGAGCATAGAACCGTAGACATGGAAACCATAGCTTCTAAAGTGCTTCTGGTTAGGAAACCGTGGCGTTTAAAATTGCAGTTAATAGTGACATCGGTTAATCACTGCATCCCTAGTGTTGACTGTTTTGCGGATTGTTCTGCAGAGGGATCCAGCAGAGGAGGCTCTGAAGAGCAACAACATGAACCTGGACCAGGCCATGAGTGCTCTGCTGGAGAAGAAGACGGAGCTGGACAAGCGGGGGATGGGCATGGCCGGTCATGACTATAACAACGGCCTCATCAACAAGCCCATGAGCTGCCCCCGGCCTCCGCTCCTTTCCAAAGACCCCTCGGCAGACCCCCGCTTGCCCTTCATGGATAAGGTGAGCCAGTCATTCATACATCCACACGCAATATACGTGAAATGAAACGGCTGTTAATGTAGGATAGCACCACAAGGTGTAAGAAGTTGTAGCTCGGAGGTTTGAATGGTCTCTGGAGTACCTTAGCTGCTACAGGGTGGCTATAAGTTAAATGTAAGACATTTTTTAAGACCTAACAACTTTTTAATGCCAATTTAAAGCAAGCTGCACTTGCCAAGATTTTTATGTAAAAATTCCTCCACCCTCACCAGCCAGTAAACTTGGCTCCGGGGAGTGCACAAGTTACTGATGTCATGTTACATGATTCTGGATATTGACAGTTACCTCACGCTGCCATTTGGGGCTGCCAACATCTGAATTTGCCTTATGCAGCTTTAAATAACATTACAGACCTGTTTCACCCCAAAAGTAAACCTGAGGTAAAAAGCAGTAACAGTATCAGAATATAGCTACTAGGAAGATTTCTACCCAAGAGAGGTAGTGCACTGAGTGGAAAAAGGAACATTTTTAACACATCTGAAACAGAAACTGAGACTCAAAGGCAACATTTAACGATATATAAGATATTTCAAGGCCTTGCATTTAGATAATCCAACTTGGAACACTAAGACCTTTTAAGGACCTGCAGGCACCCTGTGGCGTTGCCAGACTCATGGCGGTGGAATATGGTGTTGATGTATAAATAAACAAGAAACTGACAGGGGAAGCGGATAATAAAACAAAGTCTGTTTGTTTTTGATTGAAACTGTAGTCCTCTGACTCTCCCTTGACTCATCCTCTGTCCACCAGATGCAGAGTGGAATGTTTGGCAGTGGTGGAGCAGCACAAGCCCGGGCCATGCAGCAGCCGCAGCCGCAGCCGCCTCCTCAGCCACCAGTGCCACCTCTCAGCTCCTCCCAGCCTAGTCTACGTGCTCAAGTGCCTCAGTTTCTCTCCCCTCAGGTAAACACAGACACACGCACACACACACACACACACACACACACAAGCGCGCACACAAGTGGCCTCATTTCTCACTTACTATACTAACAGATTTGTAGGGAAAGCATTTTTTATGTATGCAATGATAAATATTTCAGATGCAGATTTTTAAAAAAAACTCCAGTATGTGTTTTTCATTTATTATTTATGCGTTTAGGCTTCTTTCAACTTTTTATACATCAATAAAGGAGGCAGATTATTTTTGCTGTTCAAACTTTAACTTCAAAAATAGATTGTTTGACCTCATTTGCACATAGACAAACCAAACACCAAACAAACATGTAAACACACACTCCCCTTTATAGCATTTTCATGAAACTTGTTTTGTTTTTTTATGTGTTGATTGTGTTCTGTTCTCGGCCCACAGGTTCAAGCACAGCTCTTACAGTTTGCAGCAAAAAACATTGGTCTGAATCCTGCACTTTTAACCTCACCAATAAACCCTCAACATATGACCCTTCTGAACCAACTCTACCAGCTGCAACTGGTGAGTCTCATTCGGTCTTCTCTGTCGTTAGATATATCAGATACATCAGATTTACATTTCTGGATTATGAGTGGGCATGCAGGGCACATACCTGGGTCCCCAGACCACCAAGGGCCCCGGAAGCATTCACATAAATTTGTAATTTAATTGTAAATTTGCATAGTATCTTAGCTATCTTCAGTAGTTGTACAGCATCGTTTACCTAATCTATTTTATGGAGTGGATACTTCACGAAGAGGGACATGCAGATATACTATCTGCACATTGAAACCATGCTCATATCTGACACATAGCTACCCGCTAGACTTAAGTGTGTTTACTTATGTTTGTGTTTTTCCACAGGCGTACCAGCGTTTACAAATTCAGCAGCAGATGTTGCAGGCGCAGCGCAATGTTTCTGGCCCCATTCGACAACAAGAGCAGCAAGTGAGTTTCCCTTTTAACCTCCAGAGTTTCTGTCTTCCACCCTGCTTTCTTCTTAGTCACTGATCACAGAGAGACACGTAATCTTACTGAGGTGTAGTATTTCTACTTGTTGCTTGAAAGGGAAAATAAAGTGGATGCAAGAATGGACCAGGCCAATGCTAATTTCACTTGTTAGATTTAAATGCCTATGTGTATATTGTACATCCTAACCGTGTCTCTGTTGTGATATCCTGTCCTCCCAGGTTGCACGTACAATCAATAACATGCAGCAGCAGATCCAACAGCACCAGCGTCAGCTGGCCCAGGCCCTGCTGATGAAGCAGCAGCAACAGCAGCCTCCCCCCTCCCACACGGGCCTGCATCCTGGCCCGGCCAAATCAGCCCTGGACTCTTTTCCAGGCCACCCCCAGGCTCCAGGCCTCCCTGACCTGCAGACCAAAGAGCCGCAGTCTTCTCCCAACGCCTACAGCTCCTATCCTCTCTGTGAGTGCCATTAACATTACAACCCATGGCAAATACATAACCACACAGCGCTGGCTTGTTATTGGTTAAGTCACTATGAGCTAAAAAAAAGTACACGAGACATAATTATCAACACTGCTCTTATCCTTGTTGGCTGGTGTACTAACATCTATCTGTTTTGTGAACCTCTTCAGCTGGACTGAATCCAAACATGAATGTAAACTGCATGGAGGTGGGAGGTCTGTCCATGAAGGAGCCCCCCCAGCCCCAGTCGCGCCTGTCGCAGTGGACACACCCCAACTCCATGGACAGCCTCTCTGGAGGCTCCTCTCCTCTGGAGCCCAACCTGGGCAAGCATGGTGAGGAAGGAAAAGGAATCCTGGGAAATGAGGATGACAACAGTCACTCAAACAAACACATATTGTGTTTCATATGTGATGCAAACCGTGTGATTGTGATGGCTACTCATTGCCTTGATTAAACGACAATAAGCCAATCTTCTTTTTCTCAATTACACCTTATTCTCAGTTCTTACATTAGACTGAGAATGAACACATAGACAATCCTAAAAATTAGTCGTGTGAGTAAACAAAAGCATGATTAACACATCATAGAATATGGCTTTTGTTGTTGACTTGAGTGGGGAAAAAATTTAAACTATTTCTTTGTCTGTTGCATTGATAGGTTCTTGTGAACCTTACTAAATGTTTTTGGTTTTGTGTCTTCTCTCCTAGGTGCCAACCTGGGCCCCCCAGGTAAGCCCCCCCAGCTGGAGGACTCGTATAGCCCCTACAACCTGATGTCCAGCTCAGAGTCCCCTACCAGCCCCCTGGTGCCCCCAGACAGCTGGGGCCAGGGCAAGAGTAGCAGTGACAAGATGGCCAATGGGACCAATATCAACTGGCCTCCAGGTTAGGAACATTTAGTTACAGATGTTAAATTATCAGTGAATAATTTTAAGCCCCACGACAGCAGGGGCTCTATGGATGGTATTGTCGGTCGGTTGCTCTGTTCATCACTTTATGGGTCACGTGTCCCGCAGCGAGTTAGACTGCAGACTCTCAAGTGGGAGACCAGAGTTCGATTCCCTGCAGAGACGCTTCCACAAAATTCAACGTCGCAGGGCTGTTAGACACTTAGTCTTGTTAATATCAAGCCATGCAATCATGATAGCAGTAATTAGTCAATTTCTTATAGGTTCTGATAGTAAAAAATTTGACAACATTTTAATTCTGACTTCCAGAGTTCTGCCCTGGCGTGCCCTGGAAGGGCCTCCAGAACATTGACCCTGAGACTGACCCCAACATGACCCCAGGCAGTGTCCCCAGTGGGCCCACCATCAACACCAACATCCAGGATGTCAACCGCTACCTGCTCCGGGACAGGAGTGGAGGTGAGAACAGGGTCAAAGCATATTGGATGTGGTTTTCATCAGATATAAATATTTGCAGTAAGGCTGCACAATTAATTTGAGTGAAAAAATGTAAACCACACTGACTACTGCAGGAAGTAGGTAGGTAGGCAGGTAGGTCATTTTTCATTAGCAGAAAAAGTGTTATGGATGGTCTTCTTAACAAGAATTCCTTGCCTACAAATCAAGTTGCATGTCACAGATAAACTATATTCAATTCACTATATTCAAACCCAGAAAATCAAAGCAATCCAGCATCTCATTTTTACCTGCAGAAATTGAGGGGATATTTTTTTTTCAAAGTTTTGAAAAAAATCTGTAGGGTAGTTTTTGTCAGCACCAGAGAGAGCCTGCTTCTTATTCTTTTGTTCTTTGTTTTCCTACTCTAAACTGCCTCTATCACTTACCCAGTTTATACTCAACACTCTTTTTCTTTTTTTTTTTTTTAAATGAGCTCACTGTCATCATTCGTAGAGCTTCTTTTCCTTTACTCCATTTTCTCTCTCTCTGCTTTTTTTCCTTATTTGTTTGTTTCTGTCTATTTGTTTGTGTTGCTGGCATCGGCTTAGGCTCCTCCCCCACTTCATCTCAGAACGAGGCTCTGCCTCCCTCCACTGATTGGCCAGTCAGTGCCTACACTAGCTCGTTCAGTCTTTCGTCCCCGGAGACGGACGATGCAGGTACATAGTTTATCCCCTTGCAGCCCACAACCTTGTCTCCCCCCGCTGCAGTGGGTCATCCACTGCAAAACAACATTCTCCCCTCTCCTCTCCTTACTGCTCTAACTCCCAGAACATGGACCATTCACTAGGCAACCACATCCCTCCTGTCCATCCAAGTCACTGCATCTAATTAAGTATGATCCTCATTTAGCTGTCTCCCTTTCAACCGTGCCTTTCATGCAATGCATATCTCCCTGGTGGTGTGAGTGCATCTCCTTCATCCTTGTGTGTAGCATGGGAAGTGTGAAACGGAGGGGTTTGTAGATTCTTGTTTCTCCTTGCTATATTGTGACTGTTGGGCATGGACTGAGCTCTAACCCACTGATCCACTTTAGTGCAGCCCTAAATGTCTGTTGTGGTCTGTCTCTCTCCCTCTCTCTTCTCTCTCACATACACACCTGTGTGAGACTTGCCTGGGTTTAACTTAGGTTAAACACAGGAACAACAGACAGATTTGTACTGTAATATTCAAAACAAGCTTTTCTTCTTAGCATACCATGCTGCAAAGGGGGTGTGGGATGGCGTTTGGTTTTGGAGTTTGATGGTTTCGCTTATGTTAATAGCTTATTATTGCTCTTAGAATGTTGAATCTTCCCATCTGACCTTGCTGTTTACTCTCCACTGGAAACCAAAGATAAAAGAACCCATAAAC